>NC_063208.1:1178440-1190940 GCF_017589495.1 Alosa alosa
AAATGTTTGTGGGGGTCGCAGATTTGCACTTACCTGCCCCTTGCATGCGTGAGGGACAGCATAAATTCACTTTCAAAACCAATAGTAAATAATTATCAAATACCCTCTCCAGCTCTTGAAGTTCCTGCTTGCTCCTGCTGGTCCACCATCTCAGTGTCTAGGTCCCCTCCAGCTCCCCTTGCACCTTGTTGCTGACTGCCACTGCCACCTAGAGAAAACAATGAACAACTCTGTTTCATATGAGTTCAGATGCAAAGAGTTCAGATGCAAAGCCCTCTAAAAGCTATACAAAAATAGGCCAATTTTAAGTTTCATTTTTAAGGATTTTCATCTATGATCAAAAATGTTACTATCAAGTAGGCCTACAGCAAGTCAAGTCCAAACAAAATTAGATTAGCTGATTTTTAAATGTTGGTCAATAGAAATATAGCCTGTTTTGTAAACTCATTACATGCACTAAAGGTTTTTGCATCTGACATTATATCGCAGTAACAGTGTGGTAGATAATGTTATTACCCATAAGTACAGATACTATATCTCTTCATCCATGCATACCATGGAGATAGCATGGTTCTGGCTAGTAAATAAAGTTCATGATAGATACTAATCCAGACAGCCACAGTACACATCATGTAGACCGTTTACAGACAGACATGGCGATTAGGAGTTATTCCCAAAGAAGAATCCCAGATAAACAAACGTCCAGAAATTAAAACTAAGTAGGGTAACGTGGATCAGAGTACGTTAGCTTGCTAGTATTGAGAGAAGAACGAAAGCTAGACTACAGCATGACTAGCCTGTGTTATTACCGTGTTATGTCCACAAATTAAACAACCTGAAGGGTAACTTGGTAGCAATACAAGTCTCATAAAAAGCGTGAATGATGTTTTTGACTCTTAACTTACCTTCGGAAACGTCGGAAACTATTACAAAAGTTCCGACCCAGATAGCAATTACTCATTGAATCTATGTTAAATCAACATTATTTTGTCAATGTTAAAATCATTGAGTCAACGTCGCACTTCAACATTGATCCTATAACATTTTGCACCCTCTATTAATATTGAAGCAATGTTGAAATTCCAACTACAGATCAACGGAATTTCAATGGTATTTCAATTAAAATGAATATTGAAACAACGTTGAAATTACAACCAAACTAAAGATCAATGCGATTTCAATGGTATTTCAATTGATATTAAACCTCAGTAAACTTTTAATCTGGAAAAATATTGGGAAATTCACATCCTGCTTTATATACAGCCAGGATAAATTTGACTAGGCCTAGTATGGCTGGTTTAGGCTACACAATCGTGCATAAATAACCAGACAACTTATCAGTCTGAAAATCAAGTGCATTTATTAACTCTTCTTCATTTAGAAATTCACGTGTGTTGTGCTTCCCTGCCATCCATTCAGTATAGCATTCATAGACCATCCGTTCGCAGTTAGCCCTCCACCATCCAGTAGCAGAGTGAAGTGGCACCTAACAGAAACAGAAGAAAAAGAGATAGACAGTGTTAGATAAATATGTTCAACTGAAGGCTACTTATAATTGAAACTTAGAATAATCATAGAATATATATTCTATATGTTTGTTGAGTTTGCTATCAAAATGCCAGGCTGAAGATAGTGTTAGAATAATTCAGTTTCGCAAGCTGGGTGAGCTCATTGAACATGCCGTGTTTGCTAGCAGCACCAGCCATTCGGGCAGCTCTGTTCGTCCGAACACTTTTGCTGCCCAATGACCGGTTAATGATAGAAGTCTAGTCAGATATGACTTAAAGTTGACTTATATCAGTATTGCTAAAGTTAGCCTATTAAACTCACAACAATATGATCACCAGGAGTTACATAAATGTTAGCTAAATCTCCACGTAAACCAGCAGCACATCTTCAGCCTATAATTTTTTGACAGCCTAGAAGCTAACGTTACCGTAGGCCTAGCACTACTTCATATTTTATTATCATGGAGTATAATAAACTGTAACTTACTGACAACAAAGGTAGGACCTAATTATAAATCAGACTGCCGAGTAACGTTAACCTAACATTATGATGAACTGCCATAACGTAAGTTAGCCTAAACATTAATTTGACAACAGCAAGTAAATTTAGCTAGCCTATCGTAACACCCCCAATTATCACCACTTTTGTTCAGAAATTCTAAAACAACGATGTTTTTTAACACTTCAAAATAACATTTGCTAAATTAACCTGACATTTTTCAGTAGCCATAGGTGTGTAGATTTGAACAAAATCTGGTTTGTTTGTCAACGGGAGCATTTACTGCCTGAAATATCCGATTTTGTTTACCACGCTCGGAGTTATAGTGCTGGCCTGATGGGTTGCCTATTTACACCGTTTCAACGGCACATGAACGGTTAGACCGAGAATTCTCGTCGTGAAATTAAAATTCCACTGGAGCTCCAAGCGGTTGTGTACACGCAGCCTCACAACACTGTCTACAGCTCTTTGAGTCACGGTAAAATGTCATTTTGGTACATAGCTAATTTAGATACACCTATGGTGTGGGTGGTTGCGTTTCTTTAGGAGTCTGCTGTCTTGGTTTGTATAGAAATTGATATTAAGTGACACATACACGCAAGACGGTGGAAATACGGGACCGACGGTAATAGGGGGAGTTAGCATTTGAATCAGTTTGTACATCTGACAGTACGATGTACATAGACTGTAAACATGACCGAATTTAATGTAGTACACTTTTACAATAAAACATTATAATTTGATAAATAAATGCTTGCTTACCATTAAGGAGGAGTGAACTTTACAGAGAGCTGAACACCCCCGTTGGTCTGACTGAACTGTTGCTGAAAATGAACTGGACAGTTCAAACGTCGTCGCGCGGTCAACTATAAATCCACTACTTTTCAATCACCACGTTAAGATTTCCCAGTCAACCACAAATCCATGACTTTTCAATATATTTTAGTGAACTATGTATCGATGCTCTATCGATTATGGCAACATAAACTATAAACCAATGTTGTTTCGATATCTCTCTTATCGATATTCATGCACTTTTTTCGGGTTTTTGTCAGGATTGTAATGCTGATTCAATGTCTATTTACCATTGAGATTTCAATCTCAACCAAAATGATGATTTGGATGGAAAATCAACATCATATCAATGTCATCTTGCCATCTGGGGAAGGTCTTGCTGTCCTTTGCGTCTGGCCATCCTAGTCGTCCTCAACTAAAAACCTGGAACGCTGCTGTGCTGCTGCTTTAACCTGGCAGCTCGGGGTCGGGGAAGGCAGATTGATGCTGGCAATATGTGATACCGGTTAAACATGGCGGTGATCTGACATTCAGCCATTCGTCCCCATAGAAAGCAGTGCCAGTGGTCAACGCTGCATGGTTTCATATCTGGAAACAACTGACGGAGAATCCATGGGAGATTGACTGCTGCAATCTCCGAATGAATATTGTAAAGTGTAATATCGTTGTGTTGTTAAATTACAAGGCTTCCATGAGAAGTGGCCGTTGATGAAACATGGCTGTGCTATTCTATTGAAAAAATAATTTTAAGTGGGTATACTAAACATTTTAGGTGGGTATACTGAAATAACCAAAATTTTGAGGTGGGTATACGGCTTATACCTGCGTTCTTCACTGATGTTTACAGTATGTTACTGTAGTTAAGAGGGCATGTTTCAGACAGCGTGTTACTGTAAAGAGGGCATGTTTACAGCTTGTTACTGTAGTTAAGAGGGCATGTTTACAGTATGTTACTGTAGTTAAGAGGGCATGTTTCAGACAGCTTGTTACTGTAATTAAGAGGGCATGTTTACAACTTGTTACTGTAGTTAAGAGGGCATGAGTGGCAGCGGCAGGGAGATGCAACTCTGTCGAGCCGTAGGCCTGTACATAGTTAATGGTAGGCTCAGAGGGGACTCTTTAGGGAGATACATATACTCCTCAGCTCTTGGATCCGGTGTAGTAGACCAGTGGTTTTCAAAGTGGGGGCCGCGAGGGGGGTGCCAGGGGGGCCTCAGCAATTTGGAAGGAAAAATAAAAGCAAGAAATAAATACATTTGAAACATTTAAAATATACTATGAGGGTTGTTATACAATGCCATTATAATAATGTGACACATATCTGAACATATTCCCCATGATAATGACTGGGAATAATAGTAGAGTGATGGCTCTCATACAGCAGAAAGCCCCAAATAAAATTTTTACCCACTGTATGCTCCATCACGAAGTGTTTGTGGCTAAAATAATTATTAGATTAGCTTAATGTATTTTTACATTTGCCGTAGTGTTGTCGATGGGTTTAATAACACATCAAGGGGGTCCTTGGCCAGAACCTAGTGGTATTTGGGGGGCCTTGTCGTGGAAAAGTTTGGGAACCCCTGTAGTAGATTATGCAATCACTGACATGGACCTCTCCACTATCAGTGCATTCACTGTCAGAGAGCAATCTCCCCTTTCCATCTGACCAGAGTCAGATCAACATGTTGTTTAAAATCTCAGGTCAAACAAACAAAAAGTGAACCCTGCAAACTTTATAATCACATCACACTTACAGATGAGCCTCAGACAGTTCAGAGACAAGTTCATCATGGCCTTGAACTCACCTGATAAAACCTGGTACCTGGTAAATAAAATGACATACGAATATATGATCAAAACAAATATGTCCCCACTGATGTAAACAAGGTTGTAAATGATAGGTGTATCATATTGCTATCAAAGCTGACCTCAAAAGGCAAAAATGGAAGCCTTTAAAAAGGAAAAACACTGACAAATGGTTTGATCAAGAATGCAAGACTATCAGAAAAGACCTATCGTCAACCAAACCCAACCTTACGCATTAATTGCATTGAAATTCTAAACAAATATAAACATACAATTCAGAACAAAAAGCAAAGATAGATATTGAGAATATTTAGCCATTAATGAAAATCAGTTCTGGGTTATGTGGAACAACTTCATTTCAGGCGCGCGGGAACATATTTTTGACGAGGGGTGCTGAATAACAAAATAATGGATGTCCGACGATTTCTCCCCTAGCATGATATGATTCGAATTTAGACAGCTAAATACGGCATTTCAGCGCCGTGTATGAGTAGACCCTCTGAGTAGACCTAAGAGCGAGAACAGCCACATTCCACTGCAACTATGCGCAGCACTTGCCACTCTGACTCATCAATAAAAACTGCGCGCACACACACCAGACCCATAGAAGCGCACTTGACTTTACATCATTAAACTATTTCAGTATATTGCTTTTCTGATTGTCAAAACCACACCAGAGATGTTTGGCTTGAAAATATAATTAGGCTGCAATGACCTACAATGGCGTCTCCACTCCACAGCAAAAGTGTCCTAACCACCAATTACAGCGGTTTCTATCTGAGCGACTCCAATAGTGAAAGGATTTCAGTGTCATATTTCGGTGGCACTAGCTAAGCTGTCGTGGAACTCGAGATGACATGTCTACTGATAGGCAACAGGTCTCACCAACACGAAATTCGTGGATTTGGGCTAGATCAGCCACATTGCCTGACACTAACAGAAACTCAGCCGTACGTGAGGTCGTGGGCTTGCCAAAGACTAATTGCAAAAGATGCATCCTACCTCATCTGTTGTCGTTTGGTATTCAAAATTGGGCTTTTCACAATCCAACGATATATCCAAAGTGCGAACTAGTTGGTGATGGTATATGGAAACTGGCAGTAGGCTATGCATACTACACAGAGTTCTAACAGGTGCATAGCCTAATAAGCAGGCAAGATATAACCCACGATCGCCATGGTTTCGTTATCAATTCGTGTTTGTGGTAATAATGGCAGCAACAATAAAACCATCTTGATCTTCATCATTTTTGGCAGATCAGCAGCCTCTGGATGGTCATATGCATAGTTAGCCTACCTTTAGTTTGCATTTACATTTTAAACACTGGATCTACTGTCTTTACTGCCGGGAGAGAAAAAAATCCTGTATTCTTTTCTGTAGCCTAATATTCTTTTCTCGAAGTCAACTAGCCTGCTTGCAACGTCTCTCCTCAGCGAGTCACGTCACTTTCACTTCTATAGCTAGACTATAACGTTTAATCTATGGATAGCTATATTCAAAGCTATCAATAACCTTTTTTGCTATTTGCCTATTTGACAACAAATATAATGACAAACTGCGAATTTGTAGGCCTATTGACAAAAAGCAAGGGGTGCTGCAGCACCCTCAGCACCCACCTTCCCGCGCCCTTGCTTCATTTAGCCATTAATGAAATCAGTTCTGGGTTATGTGGAACAACTTCAACACAAAAGAACCAAAATGACAAAATCTGGAGATCATACTTTGAAGACCTCTTGAATTTCCCCTTGGGGATCAATAAAGTATCTATCTATCTATCTACAAAGACATATCAAATAACCAAAATACATTTAGATCAACATATAATAAAAGAAAAACTACAATCATTACAGCATTACAATCATTACAGCATTACAAATTAAATGCTAAAATGCAGCACCCCAGAGATGCAGGCTGTCGTGTTGGAGTTGCTAAATATCAGCACCCTAGAGATGCAGTGTGTCGTGTTGGAGTTGTTCAATATCATATTACAGTCAGGACAATTTCCTAAAGTGTGATGTTAAGGGGTGATTTCCCCCGTCCACACAAAAGGGGACAAATCTGACCCCTCTAATGTGTCAGCAGCTGCCTACCGAAGCTGCTCTGTAGTAGCTCAAACAAGAGAATAATAGATTTGATTGATGAGGAACCTGAGTTGTGGGAAACCAGAGAGAGAGGTTGAGTCTGGTAGGGAGGACTTGTAATCACAGAGTGGCCAGCAGAGGGAGACATGCAAGACCATCACAGTCCCAGAGTCAGACCGTGTCTCCTTAGGTCCACACACACACACACACACACACACACACACACACACACACACACACACACACACACACACACACACACACACACACACACACACACACACACACACACACACACACACACACACACACACACACACACAGGGGGGGGCAGCCGTGGCCCACTGGTTAGCGCCTCGGACTTGTAACCGGAGGGTTGCCGGTTCGAGTTCCGACCAGTAGGCACGGCTGAAGTGCCCTTGAGCAAGGCACCTAACCCCTCACTGCTCCCCGAGCGCCGCTGTTGTTGCAGGCAGCTCACTGCGCCGGGATTAGTGTGTGATTCACCTCACTGTGGGCCAGATGTACATACATTTGCGAACGTAGCGTTATCAGCGTCATGGACACACCGCAGATTACGAACGCTGTCAGACCCAAGTTTCCGTCGTATTTATCAATCGTTCAATCCTTAGTGTAAACTGCGCCTTTCTCTGCCTTTCTCCGCCCATAAACACAATTTACGAACGTCCACAACTGAACGGCAGCGCCTACATACAAGCGCAGTTGAATGAAGATAACTGATGACAACATTAAAAAGAATCAAACGTTTAGCAATCATGAAATAATACCATACATGATAAGATGTAAACAAGCAGGGGAGATAATGAAGATCAGTAGTTCTACTCAAACTACTTGTGCACGTAGGCTATGGAAGATTGGTCAAATCTAGCAAGTAGGAAAGTGAATGATGTGAAAGTGAAAGTAGAGACATTCGAAAGGCCAACGAAAGTTGAGGTTGCAAAAACTGGTGCTTTAAATAGCGATTCTGTTGTCTTTGAAAGGTTCTCTTATTGACGATTGACTAATTTGGATTAACACCTGCTTTTACAAGGCGGAAGTATTTAGGCGCAGAATAGGCGCGGCGCTTTCAGGAGCAGTCTTTGTACATACCGCAATACATAACTAGGCTCTTTACTCTTCCCCTCCCATCTTTTTCACGCTAAACTCCCACTTTTCCCTGGATCCTCCCATGAATGCATATGCATGACATGACAAACGCAATCTGCCACTTTCAGCTCCCCGCGACAGGCAGTTTTATGCTTTACATCATTATGCCTGTTTGTACATACCTCGCAATGATTTTTACATGACATTGCAAAACAAAAGCGTTAGTACATCTGGCCCTGTGTGTTCACTGTGTTCTGAGTGTGTTTCACTAATTAACAGATTGGGATAACTGCAGAGACCAAATTTCCCTCATGGGATCAAAAGAGTATATATACTTATACTTATATACATGCAAGACCATCACAGTCCCAGAGTCAGACCGCGTCTCCTTAGGTCCACACACACACACACACACACACACACACACACACACATGCAAGACCATCACAGTCCCAGAGTCAGACCGCACCCACTCCAGTGACACTCCAGCAGAGGTCATTCAGATCTGGCCAGTCTGACCAGACCCCAAGACCAACAGAGTGGCTATCAAGTGTCCTGCTGTTTTTCCTTTTGAATCCTAGGAAGTGGGGCTCAAACTCTCTGGCCAATGGGACCTTGCGTCACCTTAGGTCCACACACACACACACACACACACAGACACAGAGCTCACACACACACAGACACAGAGCTCACACACACACACACACACAGAGTGGACCTCCGTCTCCCTGGCCAAAGGGACCGTGCGTCTTCTTAGGTCCAGGAACAGAGAGGATCGAGCCAGCCCTCGTGTGTGTGTGTGTGTGTGTGTGTGTGTGTGTGTCCAGCTCCCTAACACCCTCGCGCGTGTGTGTGTGTGTGTGTGTGTGTCCAGCTCCCTAACACCCTCGTGTGTGTGTGTGTGTGTGTGTGTGTGTGTGTGTGTGTGTGTGTGTGTCCAGCTCCCTAACACCCTTGTGTGTGTGTGTGTGTGTGTGTGTGTGTGTGTGTGTGTGTGTGTGTGTGTGTGTGTGTGTGTGTGTGTGTGTGTGTGTGTGTGTGTGTGTGTGTGTGTCCAGCTCCCTAACACCCTTGTGTGTGTGTGTGTGTGTGTGTGTGTGTGTGTGTCTGTGTGTGTGTGTGTGTGTGTCCAACTCCCTAACATCCTCGTAGTCACTGTCCAGCATGTTCAGAAGATGGGAAATCCGCATGCTGGTGTAGATCCACTCCATGTCCCTCTGGGGGTGAAAGATAATGTCACGGATGCTGTGTGTGTGTGTGTGTGTGTGTGTGTGTGTGTGTGTGTGTTGAGCACTAGGCTCACTGTTTTGTTATTCATTTCAGTAATTACTTTCTGCCGGATGTGAATGTTGGAGAATAGATGTTGCACTTGTGGCAGAGGCATCTGTCAATCAGGTCCCACCTGGACGTAAACTCGGACAAGATGGTGTTTACTTGCTCTTTCCATTCTCCTGCAATGTTCATTTTGAGTCCAAGGTAGCTGTATGTATCTCTCTCTCTCTCACACACACACACACACACACACACAGACACACACTACTGGACTGAAGTAGATCTCACAGCACTCAATCTTTAAGAAACAGAAGATGGGGGATTTGAAAGGGTGCACACACACACACACACACACACACACACACACACGGGAGCATGTCCCCTGCTTACTGAAGCCGAAGATGGGAGTCATCACATTTCATTACAGAGAGCAAGCTAATGATGAAACACACACACACACACATACCTAGACTTAGACTGTACATTCAATGATGCAACACTCAGTGAAGGAACAGAGTCACAAGACAAGAGCAGTAGTGTATGTGTGTGTGTGTGTGTGTGTGTGTGTGTGTGGGTCAGTCTGTGTGTGTGTATGTGAGTGTGTGTGTGTGTGGGTCAGCATGTGTGCGTGTGTGTGTGTGTGTAGGTGTGTGTGTGTGTGTTTGTGTGTGTGTGTGTGTGTGTGTGTGTGTGTGTGTCAGCATGTGTGTCTGGGGTTATTATGTGTGGGGGGGGGGGGTCAGCCTGTGTGTGTGTGTGTAGGTGTGTGTGTGTGTGTGTGTGTGTGTGTGTGTGTTTAACACACAGGGCATGTGATGTGTCAGTGCAGTAGTGTTGGAGTAGAACTAGTGCTTGCAGGTTAGTGCATGCTGGTTAGTGCAGGTTAGTGCATGCTGCCGCATTAAAGCTCCTGCTTGTTGCTCTCTGCTTTCAGCTACCGCCACGGCTAGCCACCTCCCTGGGGGAGGCGAAAAGAGGACGAAAGCACGTAAGTCTCCTCTGCGTACACAGCCAACCATCCCCGCCACCCCTCCCTGCCACCCGGACGGGAACTGGTACCTTCGCGGTTCCAGGCAAAGCTGTATGGGATCTCGAGTAGCAGGGGGCCCCAGAGGCGGCGCATGCAGGCCCACTACAGTGTGGACACGCCCTGCTGCCCGTTAACCCCTGCCCCCAGCTATGGGCAAATAGCAAAGACCTCAACGGTGGACCAGGCGGAGGATGGCAACAGGAAGACGCTCCACAACGGCTGGGAAGGCGGATGAAGGCTAGGGGAGTAAACCCTGAACACAAATCTGCAGGTGGGGACAGGCAATAGACGGAACCCAGCAAACCGATTACCGGGCAGTCCCCTGCAGCTCAAACCAGATTGAAGGTCGTGGTGAGTTCCTCATGCCACTGGAAGCTACTCTGTTTGAGCCGAAGAATGGTGGGAGTAAGGACTGGGCACCTCTAATCTCTTCCCCCTTGAAGCTCCTTGTTCCATCCACTCCCTTTCCTTTCCACCCCCCCCCCCCCCCCCACCAAAGCCCTGTGGCGATGTGGAATGGCTGCAGGCACAGGCCAAGGATGTGGCTGGAAGTGCCCTAGTCAAACCATGCACACAGGCGCAGTGGAGGACGGTCGCTGTGTTGCGGGGATGGGGCAGCGATCACCCTCGGCAGCTTCCACTGCCACTGAGCAGCTCCACTGCTCACCCCTGACGGGAAGGACCTGAAAAGGTGGTCTAAAAAAAGTGTCTGTTCCCTCAACACTCTGATGGCTAGCCGCAGCCATCGGAGCATCCCTACTGCGTTTAAAAACCAAAAAAAGAATATTCATCTGAACATTGCCACCTGGAATGTCCGCACCCTACTGGACATGCCTATAACATCCAACAGACCTTGCCGGACAGCTCTTGTAGCCCTTGAGCTTGCAAGATACAACATAGACATTGCAGCCCCCAGTGAGACCAGGTTACATGGCGGGGATTCCCTGACGGAAGTGGGTGCAGGCTACACCTTCTTCTGGAAAGGGGTTCCTAAGGCATGCGTCGTGGATCCACGGGTGTGGGTTTTGCTGTGAAAACCAAGCTGCTGCAGCAACCTGTGGGCATCACGAGTGCCTGATGACATGGCTTATTCCTCTTACCAAGAAGCTTTGCTGCCACACTCATCAGTGCTTATGCACCAACCCTGATGCAGATAACAACACAAAAGAAGATTTCTACCATCGCCTTGATGAAGTCATCCAGAAAGCCCCAGCCGCCGACAAACTCCTTTTCTTATGGGTGACTTTAATGCACGAGTGGGAAATGAGCATCTCATCTGGAAGAAGGTCATTGGTCAGCATGGAGTAGGAAAATGAACAACAATGGCACTGCCTACTATCCCTCTGTGCAGAGCATGAGTTGCTTATCACTAATAGCACCTTCCAGATGAAAAAACATCACAAAACTACCTGGCAACACCCCAGATCTAAACACTGGCACCTTTTTGGACTACATTATTGTTTCTCCGCCAAAAGGACAGACAGGATGATGATCACTAGAGCCATGCGGGAGCAGAGTGCTGACTGACCACCGCATGGTCAGATCCAAACTACTTTGGTCATCCCACCTTGCTGTCCCAAGACGGTCCCAAAGACTAGAAGGCTAAACATCGGGCGCTTCTCCAACCCAGACACCATTGATGACTCCTCCGCCGCCACCTTGCATGCAACCTCTCTCATGTCCCAGAGGAAGCTGATGCCAAAAACTGGCCAGTTCTATCTGCCGCCATCCACTCTTGCCGCTTTCAACAGCCCCTTGGCACCAAGGTCAGAAAACATCAGGACTGGTTTGACAACAACTCTTCTCATATCCATTTGACTCTGCAAAAAAACAGCAGGCCCACAAAGCCCTGCTCTCCAACCCACAATCCTCCATATGCTAAAAAACCAACTACACCAAGGCTAGAGCAAAAGCACAGCTGTCACTAAGGGCCATGGAAGACACCTGGTGGCTGGAGAAAGCAAAAGAAATTCAACATCTTGCTGACTGTAGGTGACACGCATGGCTTTTATGATGCCATCAAAGCTCTCCATGGACCAAGGAAGCAAACCCTCACACCTGCTAGATCTGCTGCTGGAGACAGCCTCCTGAAGGGACCGCCAAGAGATCCTTGAGCTGGGTCAACATTTTAATGGTCTCCCAATCACAGCAACCCTGCAGACCCCAACATCCCTTGACAAGGCTGTGTTATGCCACAGATGCATACACTTGGACAGCCCTCCTGACTTCGAGAAACATCCAAGGCGCATCAGGAGCCTGAAAAATAACAAAAGCCCAGGACCCAGGTATTCCAGCCGAGGTGTTCAAACATGGGGGCTACCTCCCCACACACCGCTTACACCTCCTGATCACCAAAAAAATCTGGCAGTCTGAGAATGTACCCCAGGACTGGAAGGATGCCA
>NC_063208.1:1195940-1205112 GCF_017589495.1 Alosa alosa
TATGTGCAAGGTTATGATAGTGTGTGTAAGACCAAGTATGAATTAAGGCCTAGACGGCCCCTCATAAATATGCATGTGCTGAGATGAGATGAGTCTGCTGTGTGAGCAATAAACTTCATCACTGCTCTCTCTCTGTCTCTCTCCCTCTCTCTCTCTGTGCACATGTGGAGTGAGTGGGCGGAGCCGGAGCGTTTGTGAGTGAGTAAGGACTTGGCCGCTGTGCCAGGAACGACTGTGTTCTAATCTTTATTTTCTATCTTTTGTCTATTTTTATGTGTGTTTGCTTGTGTTGGTACTTGTGATAACTTTATTAGTAAAGTAAGATCGTATTTAGCCTACCTGGGCGTCTGCTTCCACCTCTGGGAGCACGCTGACCCAGGTATGGTGAACTTAGGGTTTCTAACGGCGGCATGCCGTTAAAATACCCACAACAACTAGTGTTGAGGACTGCAGCTTAGCCATTGGGGAGATGGTTGGCCATGATAATATACTTTCTGCTTCACGGATGAATAATGCGGTTGTGCTGTTCCTAGGATCAGTAGATATGGCTCAAGATGTGGTTGTGCTGTTCCTAGGATCAGTAGATATGGCTCAAGATGTGGTTGTGCTGTTCCTAGGATCAGTAGATATGGCTCAAGAGGATCAGTAGATATGGCTCAAGATGTGGTTGTGCTGTTCCTAGGATCAGTAGATATGGCTCAAGATGTGGTTGAGCTGTTCCTAGGATCAGTAGATATGGCTCAAGATGTGGTTGAGCTGTTCCTAGGATCAGTAGATATGGCTCAAGAGGATCAGTAGATATGGCTCAAGATGTGGTTGAGCTGTTCCTAGGATCAGTAGATATGGCTCAAGATGTGGTTGAGCTGTTCCTAGGATCAGTAGATATGGCTCAAGAGGATCAGTAGATATGGCTCAAGAGGATCAGTAGATATGGCTCAAGAGGATCAGTAGATATGGCTCAAGATGTGGTTGAGCGCGGAGTTGTGATAAATGAAGAATTTGTTTCTGTTCTTCCTTTATCAACGCCAGCCTAACAAAATAACGCACAGACCACGCCAGTGGTGGATAATGAACCAAAAGAGGTTATCGATCTTGTACATATTGATAAAAATGGTAATGATCATCAAGAATCTCCAAAAGATGTTGGTAGTGAGTTGATTGATAGTGAGAATAGGTGAGAGTAGGCCTACGCAAAGAACACAGGGCAGCACTAGTTCTGTGAGTGACATTGATCAAATATTTGGCAAAGTTGATTGTGAAAGTTCCTTAATGGACACCGATGATGCACTTTTTAAAATGCCTAGCAAAAGAAAAGGATCCCGTACTACTAATCGAAAAGCGAATAAGAGCGAAACGAGACAAGCGGATGCTGAGAGTGAAAAAGAGCGAGCTCACAGAAACGAGACAAGCGGATGCTGAGAGTGAAAAAGAGCGAGCTCACAGAAACGAGACAAGCGGATGCTGAGAGTGAAAAAGAGCGAGCTCACAGAAACGAGACAAGCTGGATGCTGAGAGTGAAAAAGAGCGAGCTCACAGAAACGAGACAAGCCGGATGCTGAGAGTGAAAAAGGCGAGCTCACAGAAACGAGACAAGCTGATGCTGAGAGTGAAAAAGAGCGAGCTCACAGAAACGAGACAAGCGGATGCTGAGAGTGAAAGCGATTATTCCTCTGACTGTAGCATTACATGTAGTGTCCATCTGAGTGGTTACTCAAATCAGTCGTACACTGTAGACGATATTAAGTCATTCCTTAAAAAAAAAAAGCACGCACGACAAGTGCGTATTGATGATCACTTTCCTGACGTTGACTTATTTATTGATAAAACAAAATTATACATGGGAGAAGGCCACTACTGATCAAGAACTATATCGTCTCAGAAATGTTTTTACTAAGTTAAATGCTGACACTAATGAGAAAGCCTAAGTCCCTTAGTGTTATGATGTGTGTGTGTGTTTTTAAGTCTCTTAGTGTTATGATGCGTGTGTGTGTTTTTAAGTCTCTTAGTGTTATGATGCGTGTGTGTGTTTTAAGTCTCTTAGTGTTATGATGGTGTGTGTGTTTTAAGTCTCTTAGTGTTATGATGCGTGTGTGTGTTTTTTAAGTCTCTTAGTGTTATGATGTGTGTGTGTGTTTTTAAGTCTCTTAGTGTTATGATGCTGTGTGTGTGTGTGTTTTTAAGTCTCTTAGTGTTATGATGTGTGTGTGTGTTTTTAAGTCTCTTAGTGTTATGATGCGTGTGTGTGTGTGTTTTTAAGTCTCTTAGTGTTATGATGCGTGTGTGTTTTTAAGTCTCTTAGTGTTATGATGGTGTGTGTGTTTTTAAGTCTCTTAGTGTTATGATGGTGTGTGTGTTTTAAGTCTCTTAGTGTTATGATGCGTGTGTGTGTTTTTAAGTCTCTTAGTGTTATGATGGTGTGTGTGTTTTTAAGTCTCTTAGTGTTATGATGGTGTGTGTTTTTAAGTCTCTTAGTGTTATGATGCGTGTGTGTTTTTAAGTCTCTTAGTGTTATGATGGTGTGTGTGTTTTTAAGTCTCTTAGTGTTATGATGCTGTGTGTGTGTTTTTAAGTCCCTTAGTGTTATGATGCGTGTGTGTGTTTTTAAGTCCCTTAGTGTTATGATGGTGTGTGTGTTTTTTAAGTCTCTTAGTGTTATGATGCGTGTGTGTTTTTAAGTCTCTTAGTGTTATGATGGTGTGTGTGTTTTAAAGTCTCTTAGTGTTATGATGCGTGTGTGTTTTTAAGTCCCTTAGTGTTATGATGCGTGTGTGTGTTTTTAAGTCCCTTAGTGTTATGATGCGTGTGTGTGTTTTTAAGTCCCTTAGTGTTATGATGGTGTGTGTGTTTTTAAGTCTCTTAGTGTTATGATGCGTGTGTGTTTTTAAGTCTCTTAGTGTTATGATGGTGTGTGTGTTTTAAGTCTCTTAGTGTTATGATGCGTGTGTGTGTGTGTGTTTTAAGTCTCTTAGTGTTATGATGCGTGTGTGTGTGTGTGTTTTTAAGTCTCTTAGTGTTATGATGGTGTGTGTGTTTTAAGTCCCTTAGTGTTATGATGGTGTGTGTGTTTTTAAGTCTCTTAGTGTTATGATGGTGTGTGTGTGTTTTTAAGTCTCTTAGTGTTATGATGCGTGTGTGTGTGTGTGTGTGTTTTAAGTCTCTTAGTGTTATGATGTGTGTGTGTGTGTGTGTGTTTTAAGTCTCTTAGTGTTATGATGGTGTGTGTGTTTTTTAAGTCTCTTAGTGTTATGATGTGTGTGTGTGTTTTAAGTCTCTTAGTGTTATGATGTGTGTGTGTTTTAAGTCTTTAGTGTTATGATGGTGTGTGTGTGTGTGTGTTTTTAAGTCTCTTAGTGTTATGATGGTGTGTGTGTGTGTGTTTTAAGTCTCTTAGTGTTATGATGGTGTGTGTGTTTTTAAGTCTCTTAGTGTTATGATGCGTGTGTGTTTTAAGTCTCTTAGTGTTATGATGGTGTGTGTGTTTTAAAGTCTCTTAGTGTTATGATGCGTGTGTGTTTTTAAGTCCCTTAATAATAATAATAATAATAATAATAATAATAATAATAATAATAAAGCTTTATTTGTATAGCACCTTTCATACACAGAATGCAGCTCAAAGTGCTTTACATTTGAAGCATGTAACACAATAATAGTCAGTCAGTCATTATCAATCACTTTTTCTTTGCTGTTTATGTTTTACTCAGCAACATATCAAAATATAGAAAATGACGCCATAAGACTGGCAGCCTTAACCCTCTTACCCCCCACAAGCATATATATGGCAACTGTGGCAAGGAAAAACTCCCATATTCCAGGAAGAAACCTTGAGCAGAACCTGACTTAATAGGGGAGCCCATCTGCTTCTGGCAGGCTAAGCCCTCAATAGTAGCAGATGTAGAATAATCTGAAAATGTAGTCTACAGGATAAGATGAGTTAACTAAAAGCTTTCCTGTACAGGTATGTTTTCAGATCTTTTAAAAAATATTTACTGAACTCGCCTGCTTGATGTACAGAGGCAGGGTGTTCCATAGTTTGGGGCATAATGGATAAATCTGCAGCTTCTCCACTTTGTTTGTGGAGCACTTTGGAGTGCGATTAAAGATTAGAATTAGATGATCTAAGTTTCCTTTGTGGTTGATAAGATATTAAAAGCTCAGAGATATATGAAGGTGCTATGCCATTCAGAGCTTTGTAAGTAATTAACATAACCTTAAAATCAATTCTATAGAAATAGGAGCCAGTGCAGTTCAGCCAACACAGGGGTGATGTGTTCTCTCTTCTTAGTCTTAGTTAAAAGTCTAGCCATGCAGAGTTCTGTATGAGTGCCAATTTCTTTAGATGTTTTTTGGGAAGACCAGTGAAAAGTGCATTGCAGTAGTCTAACCTGCTAGTGATAAAGGCGAATTAGTTTTTCTGCATCTTGTTGAGTTAAAAGGGCAGCACTTTGGCAATGTTTCTCAAGTGGAAATAGGCTGTCTGGAGTAACTTTACTGATATGGGGCTTAAAACTTAACTCTGTATCTAAGATGACACCGAGGCTTGTTACTTTTGGTTTACTTTTAGTGTTATGATGCGTGTGTGTGTTTTTAAGTCCCTTAGTGTTATGATGGTGTGTGTGTTTTTAAGTCTCTTAGTGTTATGATCGTGTGTGTGTTTTTAAGTCTCTTAGTGTTATGATGCGTGTGTGTGTTTTTAAGTCTCTTAGTGTTATGATGGTGTGTGTGTGTGTGTTTTAAATTTTAATGATCGTGTGTGTGTGTGTGTTTTAAGTCTCTTAGTGTTATGATGGTGTGTGTGTTTTAAGTCCCTTAGTGTTATGATGGTGTGTGTGTTTTTAAGTCTCTTAGTGTTATGATGGTGTGTGTGTTTTTAAGTCTCTTAGTGTTATGATGGTGTGTGTGTGTTTTTTTTTAAGTCTCTTAGTGTTATGATGTGTGTGTGTGTGTGTGTTTTAAGTCTCTTAGTGTTATGATGGTGTGTGTGTGTGTGTGTGTGTTTTAAGTCTCTTAGTGTTATGATGTGTGTGTGTGTTTTTAAGTCTCTTAGTGTTATGATGGTGTGTGTGTGTGTTTTTAAGTCTCTTAGTGTTATGATGCGTGTGTGTTTTAAGTCTCTTAGTGTTATGATGCGTGTGTGTGTTTTAAGTCTCTTAGTGTTATGATGCGTGTGTGTTTTTAAGTCTCTTAGTGTTATGATGGTGTGTGTGTGTGTGTTTTTAAGTCTCTTAGTGTTATGATGTGTGTGTGTGTTTTAAGTCTCTTAGTGTTATGATGGTGTGTGTGTTTTAAGTCTCTTAGTGTTATGATGGTGTGTGTGTGTTTTTAAGTCTCTTAGTGTTATGATGTGTGTGTGTGTGTGTGTGTTTTAAGTCTCTTAGTGTTATGATGGTGTGTGTTTTTAAGTCTCTTAGTGTTATGATGGTGTGTGTGTTTTTTAATCTAGTGTTATGATGGTGTGTGTGTTTTTTGTGTTTCTTAGTTAGTGTTATGATGGTTTTTAAGTCTCTTAGTGTTATGATGTGTGTGTGTGTGTGTGTGTTTTTTAAGTCTATTAGTGTTATGTTATGATGGTGTGTGTTTTAAGTTTTTTTAAGTCTCTTAGTGTTATGATCGTGTGTGTGTTTTTTAAGTCTCTTAGTGTTATGATGGTGTGTGTGTTTTAAGTCTCTTAGTGTTATGATGGTGTGTGTGTGTGTGTGTGTTTTAAGTCTCTTAGTGTTATGATGGTGTGTGTGTTTTAAGTCTCTTAGTGTTATGATCGTGTGTGTGTTTTAAGTCTCTTAAGTGTGTGTGTGTTGTAAGTCTCTTAGTGTTATGATGTGTGTGTGTTTTTTTAAGTCTCTTAGTGTTATGATGGTGTGTGTGTGTGTGTTTTTAAGTCTCTTAGTGTTATGATGGTGTGTGTGTGTGTTTTAAGTCTCTTAGTGTTATGATGGTGTGTGTGTTTTAAGTCTCTTAGTTAGTGTGATGTCTCTTAGTGTGTGTGTGTGTGTGTTTTTAAGTCTCTTAGTGTTATGATGGTGTGTGTGTTTTTAAGTCTCTTAGTGTTATGATGGTGTGTGTGTTTTTAAGTCTCTTAGTGTTATGATGGTGTGTGTGTTTTTAAGTCTCTTAGTGTTATGATGCGTGTGTGTGTTTTTAAGTCTCTTAGTGTTATGATGGTGTGTGTGTTTTAAGTCTCTTAGTGTTATGATGCGTGTGTGTGTTTTTAAGTCTCTTAGTGTTATGATGCGTGTGTGTGTTTTAAGTCTCTTAGTGTTATGATGGTGTGTGTGTTTTTAAGTCTCTTAGTGTTATGATGGTGTGTGTTTTTAATTAGTGTTATGATGTGTGTGTGTGTGTGTTTTTAATTAGTGTTATGATGGTGTGTGTGTTTTAATTAGTGTTATGATGGTGTGTGTGTGTGTGTTTTAATTAGTGTTATGATGGTGTGTGTGTGTGTGTTTTTAATTAGTGTTATGATGTGTGTGTGTGTGTGTTTAAGTCTCTTAGTGTTATGATGGGTGTGTGTGTTTTTAAGTCTCTTAATGTTATGATGGTGTGTGTGTTTTTAAGTCTCTTAGTGTTATGATGGTGTGTGTGTTTTAAGTCTCTTAGTGTTATGATGGTGTGTGTGTGTGTTTTTAAGTCTCTTAGTGTTATGATGTGTGTGTGTGTGTGTGTTTTAAGTCTCTTAGTGTTATGATGGTGTGTGTGTTTTAAGTCTCTTAGTGTTATGATGGTGTGTGTGTTTTTAATTAGTGTTATAATGCGTGTGTGTGTGTGTGTTTTTTAATTAGTGTTATGATGTGTGTGTGTGTGTTTTAATTAGTGTTATGATGGTGTGTGTGTTTTTAATTAGTGTTATGATGTGTGTGTGTGTTTTTAAGTCTCTTAGTGTTATGATGTGTGTGTGTGTTTTTAAGTCTCTTTGTGTTATGATGTGTGTGTGTGTGTTTTTAAGTCTCTTATTGTTATGATACGTGTGTGTGTGTGTGTTTTTAATTAGTGTTATGATGGTGTGTGTGTTTTTAATTAGTGTTATGATGGTGTGTGTGTGTGTGTTTTTTTCTCTTAGTGTTATGATGGTGTGTGTGTGTGTTATGATGGTGTGTGTGTTTTAATTAGTGTTATGATGGTGTGTGTGTGTGTTTTTTTAATTAGTGTTATGATGGTGTGTGTGTGTGTGTTTTTAATTAGTGTTATGATGGTGTGTGTGTGTTTTTAATTAGTGTTATGATGGTGTGTGTGTTTTTAATTAGTGTTATGATGGTGTGTGTGTGTGTGTTTTTAATTAGTGTTATGATGGTGTGTGTGTGTGTGTTTTTAATTAGTGTTATGATGCGTGTGTGTGTGTGTGTTTTTAATTAGTGTTATGATGGTGTGTGTGTGTGTGTTTTTAATTAGTGTTATGATGGTGTGTGTGTTTTTTAATTAGTGTTATGATGTGGTGTTATGATGTGTGTGTGTGTTTTTTTAATTAGATGTTATGATGGTGTGTGTGTGTTGTTTTTAGTGGAGTGTTATGATGTGTGTGTGTTTTAATTAGTGTTATGATGGTGTGTGTGTGTGTGTTTTTTAATTAGTGTTATGATGGTGTGTGTGTGGAAGTCTCTTCAGTGTTATGTTTGTGTGTTTTTAAGTCTCTTAGTGTTATGATGGTGTGTGTGTTTTAATTAGTTTTAAATGTGTGTGTGTGTGTGTGTTTTAATTAGTGTTATGATGGTGTGTGTGTTTTTAAGTCTCGTATAGTTATGATGTGTGTGTGTTTGTTTTTTAGTGTTATTATCATGGTGTGTGTGTTTTTTTACTCAGTGTTATGATGGCCGTGTGTGTGTGTGTTTTCAAGTTGTAACTTAGTGTTATGATGGTGGGTGTGTGTGTGTGTTTTTAATTAGTGTTATGATGGTGTGTGTGTTTTTAATTAGTGTTATGATGGTGTGTGTGTGTTTAATTAGTGTTATGATGGTGTGTGTGTGTAATGTGTTTTAGTGTTATGTGTGTGTTTTAAAAGTTTAATTAGTGTTATGATGGTGTGTGTTTTAAGTCAGAGATATATGGTGTTATGATTCAGTGTGTGTGTTAACATTAATTAGTGTTATGATGGTGTGTGTGTGTGTTTAATTAGTGTTATGATGGTGTGTGTGTGTGTGTTTTTTAATTAAAAGTTATGATGGTGTGTCTGTGTGTGTGTTTTTAATTAGTGTTTATGATGTGTGTGTGTGTGTGTGTGTTTTTTTAATTAGTGTTATGATGGTGATGTTATTAGTGTTTTTTGTTGAGTGTTATGATGTGTGTGTGTGTTTGTGTTTTAGTGGTGTTATGATGTGTGTGTGTGTGTGTTTTTAGTGTTATGATGGTGTGTGTGTGTGTGTGTTTAATTAGTGTTATGATGGTGTGTGTGTTTTAGTTTAGTGTTATGATGTGTGTGTGTGTGTGTGTGTTTAATTTAGTGTTATGATGTGTGTGTGTGTGTGTGTGTTTTAATTAGTGTTATGATGTGTGTGTTTTAAGTTTCTTAGTGTTATGATGGTGTGTGTGTGTGTGTGTGTTTTTAATTAGTGTTATGATGTGTGTGTGTGTTTGTGTTTTTAATTAGTGTTATGATCTTATTGTGTGTGTGTTTTAGTGTTTAGTGTTATGGTGTGTGTGTGTGTGTTTTTAATTTTAGTGTTATGATGGTGTGTGTGTTTTAATTCTTAGTGTTATGATGGTGTGTGTGTGTTAAGTGTGTTTTTAGTGTTTGATTGTGTGTGTGTGTGTGTTTTAATTAGTGTTATGATGTGTGTGTGTGTGTGTGTTTTTAATTAGTGTTATGATGTTGTGTGTGTGTGTGTGTGTTTTATGATGGTGAGTGTGTGTGATGGTGTGTGTGTGTGTGTGTGTTTTTAATTTAATTAGTGTTATGATGTGTGTGTGTTTTAAGTCTTTTAATGATGTGTTGTGTGTGTGTGTGTGTGTGTGTTTAATTTTTAGTGTTATGATGTGTGTGTGTGTGTGTGTGTTTTAATTAGTGTTATGATGGTGTGTGTGTTTAATTAGTGCTATTAGTGTGTGTGTGTGTGTGTGTGTGTGTGTTTAATTATGATGGTGTGTGTGTGTGTGTGTGTGTGTTATGTGTGTTTTTTTTTAATTAGTGTTATGATGTGTGTGTTTTAATTAGTGTTATGATGGTGTGTTTACCAGTTATATTGCG
>NC_063208.1:1205612-1240612 GCF_017589495.1 Alosa alosa
ATAGAATTGTTTGAGACAGTGAAGCAAAAAATATTGATGTAATGAATTTTATTGCAAGAAACGCATACTGACGTTATAAATGCTGCTGGTGGGTAAAGGTTTAAAAGGACAAAACGTTTTTAAGCCATAATACTTAGGCAGGAGGTTTGCTGTGGCGCAGACAGATGCACTCCTGTTTTCATATCAAGTTGACTGCCAAAGTAAGAGCACAGTTTGAGGATACTTACTTGGTGTGTGTTAATTTGTGTTTATGCACCAACAATGGCCACTGAGGAGAATGTGTTTTGCAAATGCATTAGATCGCGTTTTTAAGAACTGTGATTCTAATTAATTACTACTGGTTGGGGAGATTTTGGTGTACAGAATATGTACATGATAGAAATCATATTGAGCCCCATATGCCATCAAGGAAAAGACTCATTGAGCTAAAAAGGCCACATAGGATCTCATGACCATATTTTGGTGATTTGGTGATTGGTATCAGTATTTGGCAGAAATTTTCATAAAAATCCAGAACCCAATATACATGGAGCCCATTCCTATAATAATTCCCTGTCTTTAGCAAGACTTGATAAGTTTTATAGCTTTAAAATCACCTTAGTGCCTATAAAGTTGTCTGAAAGTTATCCCAGTGGGTTTTCTCAGATCATTGTAGTTTTATGCACGTTGTCTTTAAGTTCAGTTAAGCCCAAAAAGTGCTTACTGGCATTTCAATAATGTACTGTTGGAAGATAATTATTTTAAAAGAAGTGTTTTCTTTTCTTTTTTTTTGGAATGAGTTTAGATTAGAAGCATTTTTCCTTCATTGCTAGCAGTGGTGGAATGTGTCCACAGTACACATTCAGTGCCACTAGAGACATGACCATATCATGAGAACATTTTTTAAAGTAAAAATTATGAAACTTCAGAATCTGGCTGATACTACAAGTGATCAACAACATTTTGAAGCTATTAAACTAAAGAAAATTGAATTAAATGATCCCTGAGAAAAGGCACAGGGCACTTTGATCCGGACAACCTTCCGAAATATTTCAGAGATGGATGCTCCTTCTAAATTTTTCTTTGGTTTGGAAAGGAAACATGGGCAAAGAGGCACATTAATGCTTTACGGTCACAGTCAGGGTTTTAGTAACTGAAACACCTGGATATAAGAAGCATGCTTGTCAAATTTTATTCAGAATTATTTAAAGTGAATATGAAGAGAAGCTAGAATTGAATGATCTCTTTTTCAAAGATTTGCCAAAATTGAGAAAAGATTCGGCTGATGAGCTTGACAGAGTGTTGACTCTTAAGGAGCTACATGCAGCTGTTATGGGTATGGAAAATGGGCGTACACCTGGGATTGATGGCTTAACAGCTGAATTTTATAAGTCCCTTTGGTCAGTCATAGGGCAGGACTTGCTGGACACGCTTGAATACCAGTGTGGTGGGAGGAAACTCCCATTAAGTTGTCGCGAGAGCAGTCCTGGCCCTGGTGCCCAAGAAGGGTGACCTGACTGAGCTAAAACAGTGGCTAATTCTATCCCTGTTGTGCATAACCAGACAGTCCTTTTCTAAAACATTGGCCACAAGGCTGAGTAAAAGTGATGGGGTGAAATTATTCATTTGGACCAAACGCATGTGTGCGGAAGGTCAATTTTTGATAATATCTTTTGATCCGTGATACGTTAGATCTTTGTAGTATATTTCAGAAAAAGTTAGGTCTTTTGTTTTAGATCAAAAAAGCATTTGACCGTGTTGAGCATAACTATTTATACAAAGGTTTAGAGGTTTTGGTTTTAACTCTGGCTTCATTAACATGATAAAGTTATGTACAGTGACACTGGTTTATTGAAGATTAATGCATGTTTGAGCTCACCTTTTAAAGTAAATAGAGGTATAAGGCAAAGTTGTCCTTATCAGGGATGTTATATGCTCTATCAATTGAACCACTGTTGCACAGATTAAGAGCTGAAATCTCTGGTATATCCATAACAAATTGTAACACTGTTTTACGCCTGTCAGCATATGCTGATGATTTGGTGGTGATGATAGATAACCAAAGAGATATGGACATACTCAACAATATTGTTATGGATTTTTGGACTTTTATCATCTGCTAAAGTCAATTGGAATAAAAAGTGAGGCCATTTTTAATTGGAGTTGTCAACCCAAACCCCAGATGGGCTTACTGGACAAAAAGGTTCAGGCACCTTGGAGTCTTTTTAGGTGATCACAGTGCATTGCAGAAAAAATTGGGATGGTGCTCTTGAAAAATAAAAAGGCTGTCTGAATAAGTGGGAAATGGTGCCACAGCTGTCTTACGGGGCCGGCGTTTAGTGATAAACAACTTAGTGGCATCTTTCTTGGCACAGATTACCGTGTCTGATCCACCACCAAACTTATTGTCAAAAATAGCAGGCACTCTTGATTGACTTCTTCTGGGACCTGACTACACTGGGTGCCCCAGAGCATACTGTATCTCCCCAAAGAAGAGGGTGGACAAGGAATCATTCACCTGTCCAGCAGGGGGGCAGCATTTCTCGCCTGTAGTTTATTCAGCAGCTTTCTCACAGGGCCTGAGAATTTGACCTGGAGAGGGGTGGCGCAGAAATCTTACATACCCTTGGAAATTTAGGACAGGATAAAACCTTGTTTTTAACGGACCCCTCCAAATTAGACACAAATAGGCTACCGTCTTTTATCAAGACAGTTCAAAGGTTTGGAATTTATTCAGGATCCAAAGGATACATAGCAATGGTTCTACTGTCCTTACATAGCCTTTCCCCTCTTCGCAATGGCTTCCTAAGAGCCTGTCACAAATGGACAAGACTTGACATAAGCAATGGTTCCACTGTGTCCTAATCAACGCTCTGTCAAGCAAAGATAATAACATTATGTGATTTGGTGGGTGTATGTGGTCCTGGGCTTGACAATATTGAGGGCCTTGCAGCAGCAATAGGGTAAGATCTGTACGAGTAAAGGGGCAGGCTTTGGCATGTTTGAGATCTGTTTTATCACCAGATGAGCATAAAGTTTTAAAGACTATGGGAATGGGGTTAATTAAAGGAGTCTAAAACTCCTTCCCCAGGTTGTCCTATTGCCTAAAACAGATGAAAAATGAAATTCTATTCTGTTCCCTACTGAGGAAATGGTAGCAGGTCCTGGATATTGTTCATGGGAGATCTATGTATAAAAACATGTGTTAAAGTCTTCAACAAAAGTGGTTCATTCATAAAACTGGATACACCTTGGCGAATGTTTTAATGTTACAAGATAATGTTAAGCCTGAATGGAGAGCCTTGTACAAGCCGCCATTAACCAAAACAATGGGTGATTTGCAATGGAGAATACTTCATGGTATTGTGGCAATAAATTCTTTTTGTGTCTATTAGTATAAATATACAGTCTACTGTATATTGAATCGACATCAGACAAGACTGTCCTTTTGTTTACAAAGGGAAACACAGTGTTCCATGCTTTCTTGTACTGCTTAAGGTTAGGTCCTTTTTTTGCGGTTTGGAAAAAATGTTCAAATGTTTGGTGAATGTTTTTCAAATCAAATGTTTATTCTTGGTTTTAGGTATTGTAAGAAGAATAGTTCCAAGGCACAATTGATCAATTACATTTTAGCTAATGCAAAATGGCTGTGTACATTAGTAGGAAAAACAAATAGAACAGGACTGTGACTATGATGCTGTGATTGTTTTATTAAGACTGATAAAAGCCAAGAATTCAAATGGATTTTAATTTTACAAGTCTACATGTAACCTTGCAACTTTTGAACATATTTTGTGCTTTAATGGGGCGTTATGTTCCTTAAATAATGATGAACTGGTCTTTACACTTGTATCATAAGAGGATGCTGCGTTTTTATTTCTTTCATTTTGTTTTCTTTTTATTTGTGATTTGTGAAAAAAAATCTCTCTCTCTCTCTCTCTCTGTCTCTGTCTCTGTCGGTCTCTCTCTCTCTCTCTCTCTCGGTCTCTCTCTGTCTCTCTCTCTCTTGCCTCCCCCACTCTCTCTCTCCAGTAGTACTCTGAACCCAGCTGATGTGTGTGTGTGTGTGAGAGTGTGTGTCTGTGTGAGAGAGAGCAAGAGAGAGTGCGTGCGTGCGTGTGTGTGTGTGTGTGTATGTAGTGCGTGCGTGGTGTGTGTGTGTGTGTGTGTGTGTGTGTGTGTGTGTATGTAGTGCGTGCGTGGTGTGTGTGTGTGTGTGTGTATGTAGTGCGTGCGTGGTGTGTGTGTGTGTGTGTGTGTGTGTGTGTGTGTGTATGTAGTGCGTGCGTGGTGTGTGTGTATGTGTGTGTGTGTGTGTGTGTGTGTGTGTGTGTGTGCATGTGTGTGTGTAGTGTGTGCGTGCGTGCGTGAGTGAGTGTGTGTAGACTCCGTGCTCAGCTGATTGCAAGATGCGGCATCATCATCACCACACCACACGCCTGTATCCGAAAGGCCTCTGATTGGCTGGCCTGCCTCTGACACAGGGATAGAGACAGCCAATGAGGAGCCAGCTTCGGGGAGCAACTAGGATTTAATATATGTACATATATGCATATATATAGACATATATTATATATATATATGGAGAATAGAGGAGGAGAAAGAGAGGGAGAGAGGAGGGAGAGAGAGGAGGGAGAAAGAGAGAGAGAGAGAGGGAGGGGAGAGAGAGGGAGAGAAAAGAGAGAGAGAGGGAGGGAGAGAGAGGGAGGGAGATACAGAGAGAGAGAGTGAGGGAGAGAGAGAGAGGGAGGGTGAGCGGGAGAGAGAGATTGATTGAGAGATTCAGGAACAGAGAGAGTAAATCAATGAGTTCTTATCCGAATGACTTTGCCTGGTGAACATGTTTGTGTGTGTGTGTGTGTGTGTGTGACGTTGCCTGGTGAGTATGTCTGTGTTATTTTGCACTCGTTTACCCCTGTATAGATTGATTGAATTGATTCAAATTGGCATCTGGCCCAGCTGAGGGGACACACACACACACATAATGCACACATACACACACACACGCACACACACATGACGCGCACATACACACACACATACACACACACACCACACACACATACACACACACACATTCACACACACACACACACACACACAACGCGCACATACACTCCACACACGCTCCACACACACAACACGCACATGCAGCACACACACCACACACACACACACACACACACACACACAACGGCGCACATACACACACACACACACACACACACACACATACATACACTCTCACACACACACACACACTGCATGCTTTTACACACACACACACACACACACACACACACACACACACACACACAGAGATTGTGTAAATCCACATATCAGGGAAAGAAATTCACCCTTGGTACAAATGCAATCGAACAAGTAAAAAGTTACATCTTGCCACATTCCTTGAATTTCCACAGCTCTTAAATTTCCCCGTGGGGATCAATAAAGTATCTATCTATCTATCTATTCCTGACTCAGGATGTGTCAGAAGGTCCTTTCCTTAGCCCAGCTGAGGTCGATCTGCTAACTGATAATGTGATGAACTCGTTACGCTCAACCCTAGACTCTGTAGCAGACTCTGTAGCTTTTTTTTCCCCACTCAAAAAGAGAATAAGAAACCAAGTAAGACGTTCTCCATGGCACTCCACACAGACTGAGACCCTCAAACAAAAAGCATGTCAACTAGAACAAAAAATGGAGCTTCACTTTTTGGCTGAAGCTGCCAATGGAAAGAAATAAGAGATCAATTCTTTCCTAAATTCAGAGAAATATGCCCTTAAAGACTTTAAGGATCTAAGAGTCTAAGAATACGATTAGGAGAGGAAATAGTGCAAGAGACACACACACACCACACACACACACACACACACACACACACACACACACACACACACACACACACACACACATACACACACACCACACACACACACACACACACATACACACACCACACACCACACACATACACACACCACCACACACATACACACACACCACACACACACACACACACACACACACACACCACACACACCACATACACACACACCACACACACACACACACACACACACACACCCACACACACACACACACCACACACCACACCACATACACACACACACACACACACACCACACACAATTTTCATGCACCATACACACACACACACACACTCTACCCGTTTCTGCACACACACACACACGCACACACACACACCACACACACACAGCCACACACCATACCAGCACACACACACACACACACACTTACACACACACACACACACACACCACACACCGCATACCACACACACACATACACACACACACTATCCACACACACACATACATACACACACACACACACACACACCAAACATACCTTATCACACACACACTGCGCGCACTCATTACCCACACACCACACTATACACACACACACACACACATACACATACACACACACACACACACCATACACCATACACACACACACACACACACACACACACACACACACACCATACACACACACACACACACACACCATACACACACACACACACACACACACCCTTTTACACACATACACACACCACACACACACACACACATACTGGTATTTATTACTTAGTGGGGCCACCTGTCAAAAGTTGGGTGCTATATGGGGAACCACTGTTTCCAGAGGTGCTACAGGTCTGAAAAAAATCAGGCTTGTTTGTTTAAAATTATCAAACTGACTGGTCACCTCAAATTAGTGATACACTCGCAAAAAGTTTCCTGACCTGAATTTACAGCCACATTTGGGGACCAGCAAAATAAGCCAAGATATTGTGATGAGTGGGGACCTCATTTACATAAACACGCCTACTATGATAAAAAAACAACACACACGGGGACCTCATACATGATGGGGACCAATCTCATTAGCATAAGGATACACACACACACACAGTCAAGATTTTGGTAGAGGTGGGGACAAATCTGAAATTTAAAGCAAATCTATTGATAAGCCTAGAAAAATAGGACAGATCATGGACACCATGCAGACACTCAGGTCGATTTATTGCTTGTGCAGCCACACGGGGCAAATAATGATAGCGAAAAGTTCCTTTTTGGGTGTTTTCTTTTATCATTACAGGCATCATTAATGTGCAGGTTCAGATGTGTTTGCAAACTCTAGAGCTGCCCCTAAAGTGGCGATATTTATATTTTACTCTGCCATTGTAAATAGCCTACTTCTCGTGGCATGTTCCCCCTGTACACAATAAAAATGCTGTGTCTTCGGGGCGCTGTTGCATGGCTGGTTCTCTCATTAGCGACTCGCTATGGCTGTGCTGTATGGCTATGCTAGGTGAACGATTCCCCTATTACAAGTTCATTTTCCATCAAATTGACTTCATAAATTTTATATTAAGGTGAAAATCTTGCATAGTTCTACACAAAATACATAACATGGGCACACATTTTCTTGAAGTTAACTTTTACTTCTGCCTTTCATTTACTACGAACTTGAGAATGCAGCGTAATGATCCTCATTATCATCCGATTTCAAAAGTTGTGTAGGTGTGTAGTGCATTTATGTGCATGGTTGTGGGGGAGGGAGAGTGGATGTAAATCCACTAGTTGTTCTCCTCATTGCAATCCTGGCAAACACACAAAATGTCATGACTTGGGACAAACTAAAACTTTGAAATAAATGCTAAGCAAATGTGAACTGGGGCCTGTATCCATTGAAAACATGATGGAGACCTGGATTTCTGTCCCCACGATGATACAAATATTCAGGCTGGAGTTCCCCTGACCATACAAACACACACACTGGTATTTATCACTTTCCATATATATATATATATATATATATATATATATATATATATATGTATATATATATGATGCACCATATACATATATGTGTGACAAGCCTCAACTTACCTCCTACTGTAAGAGAGGTGAGAAGTGGACAGATCATAGACACCCATTGCAGACCTCCACCATCATCATTCTTGTGTGGCCACATGTATGATAATGTGCTTCAGACTTCTTGTATGTGTTATTCATTAAGATTTACTATACTTCATACCCTAAACAGTATTACAACACTGTAATAAACTCGCTTTGACTTCACTCAACTTCTGCCTTTTATTCACTCCAAACTAATTACAGTAATGTCAAGAATTAGTTTTCTTTTGAGGTAAACAATTACTTCTGCCCTACACACAGACAACTTCAATAGGACAATGCATAGCAAGCTGAGGTAGAATAAAACATCCGTTGTGAAGACCATACGAAGGAACTTAAAAAGGCACAGAACACACTTAGCTACTGCAAAACACTTAAAAGTTAAGGCAAAATAAAACATTACTTGTGGGGACCAACTGAAAAAGTCTTACACACACAAAGTTGTGGGGACCAACTAAAGAAATATGAAGTGGTTCTACACACACTTCACTTCAATAAAACAGTTACAATCAAAGTGAGGTAGAATAAAACATTAGTTGTGGGTACCATCCCTGGCATACACTCAGCTTCAACAGGTAAGACACAAGCTGATGTTAAACAAAATATCAGTGTGGGAACCAAGTAAAAGCAAAGATTACATATACAGTACCCTCCCGAATTATTGGCACCTCTGCTAAAGTTGACTAAAAAGAGGAATGTAAAATCATCTTTTGTAAATTGATCTTGAATGCCTGAAGTAAAAAAATGAGGAAATATCCAACCTTTGAGGACAAGTTTTCTTTGTGTGAATGAATAATGTATCATAAATAAATGTTCTTCCTTAAAATACAGGGGTCTTAATTGGCACCCCCATGTTTAATTCCCATAGAGGCAGGCAGATTTTTATTTTTAAAGGCCAGTTACAGTGCCTAGAAGAAGTATTCAGCCCCATGCTAAAGTTCACTAAAAAGAGGAATAAAAAAAATCTTCTTTTGGACATGGATCTTAATGCCTTAATTAAAGAAAATGAGGAAAAATCCATCCTTTGAGAACACCTATTTTCTTTGTGAATGAATAATGTATCGGAAATAAATAAATGTTCTTCATTAAAATACAGGTTGCATAAATATTCATACCCTTAAACCTATGTTGAATTCCCATGAGGCAGGCAGATTTTTTATTTTTTAAAGGCCAGTTATTTAATGGATCAGGATACTATGCATCCTGATAAAGTTCCCTTGCCCAATGGATTTAAAATAGTCCCACATCACATACCCTTCAGATTGGCATGATGTGTATTTCAGTTAGCCTATTAGCTGGTTTGATTTGAGCATCAAACCAGCTAATAGGCTAACTGAAACACACCATATATGAAAATATGAGCGTCGATTCACAAGCATAGCGTGTGCTGCTAAATATTTTTCATTTTACACCTTCAGTGTTTTCCATACGTTGACTAATCTGTGGCTGGGCACCACAAAATCAAAACCGGCCACCACACATTGATAGAACACATTGTTCTATGTTGTAGGCCTACTATTTTAAAGATAAGATAAATTAATTTCATTGAGCTGCACTTTTTACTCACACAGCCTTTCCTCGCCCGCCTTCTCTCTCAGAACGAGCCAGCTGCTCCTCTGCATGTTCATTTAACAAAATATTCACGATTGTTGAAGGATTGTTGTTGCCACATAGAAGCACTGCATAGAACAGTGGGCTAAATTGTTATTAAATCCGCTTAGCATCGTGACCATGCTGCGCAAATTTGTTCAAAACTACTGCATTAAAAGTTAAAGTAAACTCTAAGCTCTGCTAAGGTCTTATCACAACATAGTACATTGAGGAGACTAAACTAAGTTAAGTTACAGTATGCAATCAAGCAGTATCTCAAAGCTAACGTTAGAATACTGTTTGGATGTCAAGTTTAGCATGCTTACTTGCAGCTGCTTGTATTCGTTACTCATGCAGGGCTCATTTTATTGACTCGGAATGTTTGCAAAATCCCGATGTAAAAGGAAAAGTGTTTTCCAAGACTCAAAAGTGCTTGTCCAAAGGAGAAGTAGGCCCTACGAACCGTTATTTGAACTGACTACGTTATGAATTGCATCCACACATCAGCAGCCTTTTAACTGTGTTAATGTTAATTGCAAGGATTCCCACACGAACGTCTTAAAATGACAGGCACTCAATTAATTGACATACACTACTGAACTTTATTGAATGCTACCTCTGACTAAGAATACATTATTTTGCACTTGTATAGGCGTAGTCTTATTTTGGAATCTTAAGAGCAATAAACAAATATTGCAATGTTAAATTAATGTTTTTTCATTCAGATATGTAAATAAACATGTATAAGTTACTATTATAGTGAATTAATGGAGAGATAATCGATAATCGAATCAGACTGAAAAAATGAATCGTTAGATTAATCGATGCATCGAAAAAATAATCGCTAGATTAATTGTTTAAAAAATAATCGTTTATCCCAGCCCTAGATCATAGTAGTGTCCCTAGCACTACCATTAAAAACCATTTGACCCAAAACGACAATACGGTCTTTCTTAAAAGGTTGCATTTTGCCAAGTTATCTTTTGAACTCATATTTAGATACAAAAATATTTCCACTCTTCAAGAACAGACATCTCATTTTTACATCTATTCAATTAATTTATTTTCCTTCCATACCTTTTGGACGTGAAGCGTGTCGTGGCTGCTCTGTAAAAAAAAAAAGCAAAAAGCAAACATACATTACCACTGAGTGAGGGCTCATGGCTTTCTGAGGCACATTCAGAAGAAGTAACTGTATTACAATCACCATACCAACAAATTATGCATATTTTCAATTACAAAGGAATAAAATACTGCATCAGCACACACTTATGACCACACAATGACTATTACAATACTCCATCTGTGCTAGAACCAAACTACATACAACCCTCTTTCAGTTCTTGGGTGAGGGATTGGCTGCTGCACCTAAGTAGTGCAAGGCCACTTCTCATTTTCTTCACTGTATGATCAATTTGTTTAGACCAGGACAGTCTACTGTTGAGAGTATTGGAATTAGAACGTATGTCTTATGTTTGTTTCTAACCGGTTGTTAAGTACAACATTACAGGTCCAGCAGCTTTTTCGTCAAAAAACATTTACTACCGCAGCTAGCAGTCACCTCCATTTTAGTAAACGCAAATTCGCTTAACTTTAACAGCGTAATTACTATAGCTGTGCAGTCAGATGATACAATCAAGGGTAACGTCCAGGCTTCCCCAATAAATAGGATTTTTTTTAGGTTGAGGCAACAAGTGAGTAGTAGGATGACAATTGCCTTTAAGGGATATTCCACTATTTGGGGAATTATACTCATTTTCCACCTCCCCTTGAGTTAAACAATAGATTTTTATCTTTCTCCGTTCACCCAGCCATTCTCGGAGTCTGGCGATACCACTTCAAGATCCAGCCTAGCATAGATCATTGAATCGGATTAGACCATTAGCATCTCACCTGCTAGCATCAAGTTTAAAAGTGACAAAAATTTCCGGTAATATTCTCTCAAGTTAGAACGTGTAATAAGACCAACGGAAAATTAAATTTGGCGATTTTCTAGGGTGATTTGACATGGAACTATACTCTCATTCCAGCCTAATCAGCACAATGATATCATGCAGACAAATTAGTTAGTGACTGGATTATTACGCCTGAATGAGAGCATAGTTCCATGTCAAATCAGCCTAGAAAATCGCCACATTTCATTTTCCGTTGGTCTTATTACACTTTCTAACATCAAAAGAGAGAAGTTTTAAATAGGAGAATTATCGGAAATCTTAGTCACTATTAAACGTGATGCTAGCAGGCGAGATGCTAATGATTTAATCCGATTCAATGATCTACGCTAGGCTGGAGATAGCAATCATTAAGCAATGAAACTATCAGCCTGATTGGGACCATGTTAAGTGGTGAGTCTCATACCAGCATGATAAACATGATAAACTAACTATGATAAACAATTGCCATGAAAGTTTGTTTGGGACAACAAAACGTTATACATGGTGAAAGAAAGATTTCCATTCTTCAAGAACACACATTTCTCATTTTCACACTACTACACATTACTAATCAATTAATTTATTTTCCTTCCATACCTTTTGGACTTGAAGTGTGACGTGGCTGGTCTGTAAAACAAAAATGCAAACATACATTACCACTGAGTGAGCTCATGGCTTTCGGAGGCACATTTAGAAAAATTAAATTACAATCACCATACCAAACAAATTTCAAGACTGCAGCCAAGAACGCTACAGTAAGCAACAGCATACACTAAAGTTGTAGGGGCTCCTTTCATCATTATAGAGCAGGAATGGGCAACTTTGATGATAATGAGGGCCACAAAATTTTCTTGTCGGTGTCAGAGGGCCAAATGTGACCACCACTGGGATATCAGGAATCAGTATAGCCTATGGCTGTACGGTTTATTAAACCAACATGCATTCATTTTATATTTTCTATACTCAAATGCATTTTTAATGTTGCTTCTATTTACCAATGAACTTGAAATAAACTAAAAAATATTACACATTCACAATACACCTTTTTGCCACTGTAATGAGTAATAGCTCTTGTAAAAAGGCTCCATGACATTTCCCTGACAAAAATCCTGAATTTCCATGACCAATCAGGAAATTAAAAAATGGGTATTGAGACAACCACTCAAGCAAGTAGTAATGAAAAAACGCTAATAACTCAATAAACACCAATGCTGCATGTATACAGTATTTGTATTAATGCATTTTGGCAAGTCAATTTTAAACTCCTACAACAAAATTCCCTGATTCCATGACTTTGCCCGGCAAATATATAATTCCCTGACGTTCCATGTCTGGAATAGACTTTATTAAAATGCTGATGGTATTCTTGAAATTCCATGACCCATGGGAACCTTGCTGGTTGGCTACGACAATGGCTCTAGCAGCTCCGATGTAGTCTACTTTTAGTAATCTTCGTGCATGGTTTCTAAGCATAGCCTACTAAACACATAACTTGACTTTGAATTCCATAATAAGATCAGATCATAAGCGGTAATGTTTGTTTACTGAACTCTTAAGACCCTTAGTTTTAGTTCCACCTCATTTCAAATTCATTGCTGATTTTGTGTCAACATGCTTAAACTAGTTGTGTGTGGGTTTATCTGTTAAGTTGGCTGTTCAGGTCTAAATAAAAATGTGTGGAAATTAAAAAAAAAAAGAAGAAATCCTCAAACTCGACCGTCAAATCAGCTGAGGTCGCCATGGATCAAAAGGATAGCGTTTCAGAAATCACCCATCTCTGAAGGTAACAAAGACGTGTCAAGACTACATAGAAGTGGTGTAGCTTCCGCCACATAAATGGCCATATTATGTAATTAGACAAATCTATTTATCTATTTATTTTTGTTAAGCATACCAGATTTGTCCCGTTACTTCATATGAAATAGGCCTACCTTTCTCCTTATAAAAGTTGACTTCTTTTTTATAATATATACTGTTTACAAAACTGGCCAGGTAGTATTGAGCTCTTTTAGCTCCGTTTTCTATCTTTATAATTCGCTAGCTATTTTGATGACTAGGCGCAAGTCAGTGATCCAGGGCAAGTATAGCCGAAACAGATGATAGGATCCAGAACTGTCACTCACCTTTCCACGCTCACCCACTTTTCCTCTTTTTTCTGCTTCAATTTGTGCAAAACTATGGCCCGCATCACACTGTACTCGGCTCTATCGTCTGTTTTACTCAGTAATGGCGCTTGTCGCAATATTGCGACTTGGGCAGTTAGAGCAGGGCTCTACACTAAAAAAAAGCACATTTCAGGAGCACTTGTAAGCCCAAGTTAAAAAATGTAGGAGCACAGACAAAAATTTGGGCGCACAGTCAGTTCTGTACTTAACTTACACATAATCTAACATTATACTGCAGCTAACAGTTAAACATGCCAGTGCACCAATTGCGAATATTAAGAATGACTGACAACATTTAGGCTACAGGAAGGATTTTAAAGATCAGTGCCTACTTTATTTTCAGTCTGTTCTATTTTCCTACATTTTGTTAATGTAAAATAATATAATACATTGCCATATTTGCATTTAGCCTGTATATCAAGTATCCTGCCAAATGTAGGCTAATTTATTTATTTGTGAATCCATCTATAGCTAATCCAAATATGCCCATGGTGACCTATCTGACTGCATACTGCCTAATACTACTACTAAAACAGTCCATTTTTTCTTCCACAAAACCCAACATAGGTTAATCAAGGATATATGTTTTATACCTTTAGTTTTTATTTGAAATATCTGCATTGATGGGGGCAGTAGGCAAACGTTAGGCCTACTTTCGTTTTGCACTTCAGCTTGTATTCGGTGTAAACAAACAAGCATGCGTGGAAGCCTGGAGTTGTCAGTAGCGTTCTACCTTTGAATAAAATGGGAGTATTACGGGAGGTTACTTTTGTGCCGGTTCGCTACAGCTAGGCCTATATTTTGCATATTGCAGCCAATACGTCAACTGGGCTAAAAGGCATGTTAGGTTACCTTTCTTTCTCTCAATGCATTCTCAGAATCTAATCCTGTTCCTCCTATATCCAATGAATTCGGTGGATAGAAGAACTAATTTCTTCAATCTTTGCATCTTGGCTGGCTAGTCTAACTTTCCGCTTTTTCTGCGCACTCTTGGATTTGATAGAAGCGACTACTAGCGAGTCACAACGCGAAACTGCTAACGTTGATGGGAGGTGTAGTTTTTATGCTGCATTCGCGACGTGATTCTATGGTTTGCACCAGTAATGTTTCTCGATGTTGCGGTGTATTTTGTAGACATATATTGACATGGTTAGAAGTCATTCGCACCAGTGCGCCTAAATATTTTTTTGCACTCGCACGACATCATTTTTACTCGCATGTGCGAGTGAAATGGGCGCACTGTAGAGGGTTAAAAGTTAAAAGTAATTATTAGTGTAATAGGCTACTTTAGTAAGCAAATAATTCAATTGAAGAGCCGTAAATTACAGTGTTCTGACAAGAACTTACCTTGACTTAACTTGAATGCAATAGTTACATTCAGATTTGCAGAGTGTGGTTATCAACCTAATCTGGATTTAAGAGCAATTCAGCCCGTCAACTTCAAATTATTCCTCCGAACTTGATTGAATTGATGAACATGCAGAGGAGGGCAAAGATCGGAGACAAAGAGTCAGCATGGCAGAGGCTGCAGTTGTGCAAAGCAGCACGGGGGCAGGGCGGGCATATAAGATTACACATTATTTAAGTAGCACAGTGTACCTGTCAGGACCAGTGTCCTGTACTTTCAAACATATTTAGTGATATTTTCCTTTCCTACCTTTTGGAAATGACATGGGTCCCAGCTGTTCTGTATCTTGCAAGGATACATCAGGAAGTGACTCGACATCTACACAACAACAATAAACATGTAAAACGTGAGCTTAGCTTGTGCTAAGCTTTCACAAGATACCTAGATAAAGAATATTCACTCTAACTACAGAGGGGTGTTGGAAATGTTGTGACTGAAACAGGTTAGGAGATGTGAGCATTGTAGCTGTAAAATGTGTGACCTTGGCCCTGAAACACATATTTGTCATTTCACATATTCAGTGATATTTTCCTTTCATACCTTTTGAATGTGACATGTGCTCCAGCTGTGGTGTATCTTCCAAGGACACATTGGAAAGCAAGCTGACATCTACACAATAACAATAAAAATGTAAAACATAAGCTTTTCCTTGGACTTATTCCAAGCTTTCACAAGATACCTAGCTCAAGAATATTGACTAACAAACTACAGAGAAGAGGGTGTTGGAAATGTTGTGACTGAACAGGTGAGCTGTAAAATGTCCCACTATGGCTCTGAAAATATCACTATGTGTTTTCTTTCATACCTTTTGGAAATGACATGGGTCCCAGCTGTTCTGTATCTTCTAAGGATACATCGGCAAGTGACCCGACATCATCTACAGTACACAACAACAAAACACCAATCACGTAAAATATAAGATTTCCTTATGCCTTGTGTTGCCAGCCTAATAAATAATAGAATTGGCGCAACCAATCAATTTTTCAGACAACACCATGTAACAAGCTTTCAAAATAACAGGACTTTGTACATGGTACATGGATTTTAATGAGGTTTTATCACTGAATCCAGTCCAGTGTCTGTAGTCGCCTAGGCTACTTGCCAAAGACACTGGACTGGATTCCCTTCAATATTTTTTTTCAAAGTTAGACTAAGCTATTTAAATATTTTAATAGGCCTACTTTATATAATTTACTATGTGCATCTTGTCCCATATGCAGCACAGCAAATTAAAGTTATCCCACTATTTACATTTTGTATACCAGTTGTATCTAAACCAATCAAAGCTTGACTGAAACATTGTAAAACCATTGACTTGTTTTAAATTAAGAGGTCCTCCTGGCATGATCCTTCTGAAAACTGCTGGTTTCATCTCAAACATGCACGTATTATGAGCATACGTTTTTTTTTATGTAGCCAGTCACCCGACATTGAAAAAAATATGCGGTTATATTTCTACAACTTTTATGGTAGGCTAGGCCTACTGGGGAAACGCTGGCAAGAAAGCTGCTGACATATTACAGGTATTATAACTTAGACAGATATTTTCTTCCCTAGGCTAGGCCAGCAACACACGCTGGAAAGATCAACTTAACATGTGCAGTATTTCCTCCTGACTGCGAAAACGTTTGTCTTCTTTTTATGTCAGTCCGTGGTTCCTTCATAAATTGCGCAGCAAATTAGTTTCTCAAATTCATATACAAGTGTAATACGGCCAACAGATTGGATCTACTTCATAGGTGTGCAAATAACATACGGTTAATACATGTTCTAAATTACGAGGGACAATGGGGAAGTCAACCAAGCAGTGGAATAAATGTATGTATGTACCTGCTGGTTGTACACCAATGTCCTCGTGCTCTTCTTCTTCCATTCCCTCATCTAGCAGCTGAACTTGCTCTGCAAAATTAAACTTGATATCAGGAAATCATGAATGGGAGAGCGTTCTTGTCTAAACATACAATATATGCATGCTAAAGTACTGTATTACACATACCGTGAGGTTGTATTTTCGATTTCATCGAGATTTTTTCCCTTGAATTCCATTAGTCGGCCTTGTTCAATCGACATCAGCACCTTACTGATTTTTGCGAGTTGCAACGTTCCCTCTGGCAGTCTGTAATATTCTCTGTGCACAACGAGGTCATGTCCTAGGAAATTAGCCAACTGGTCCATTTCTGTTTCGGTCATATTAAGTACTGTAGACAGAGTGGCAACATGTTTTCTTAACTTAGTGGATTTCAAAGCATCAGGATTCTTAGCACCACATTTTTGGGCAAAGGCGCGAAGGCAGTCTGATCCTCTGTAATGAAATATTGAGCCGGGTCTGGCAAAGAAGTATGGGTTGCCCTTCTATGTGCCACACTTCTCTCTTGTGTTGACAAGCAAATCTAATGAGCTGACCATCTTTGGGGTCAGGAGTATGGGCACTTTGCGTCCACGTTTGCCTCTTGTCTCAATTCTAGAAAAATGCCGACAGGGCTGTTTTTCCGTTTCACTTAATGCCCAGTCTATATCTTCGTGTGGATCAGATTTATTTCTTGACATGAAGGCTGACAAAGGCATAGAAGACACTTCGCCTCTCTCCTTCTGTTGAAAAGTATAACACTTGCCAAACATGTCCGGGCTAAACATGACCATCTTACATCTGAGGGTTCTTCTGAAAGAAGTTTGTGATACTCGTCATTCTTGGAGTCCAAATACGAATGAAGTTTTTGGATATCCTCCGTAAAAGGAAGGATCAACGGAGTGTTCCATTTGGCCTCATGTAGATTCCTGAGAGCAGTCGAGGATATATAGTCACACCATCTGGTTTCATGTACCTTCTGGAAATCCACTGCTTGTGCAACCATCTCATCATTTCCACTCATTCTGCCGTTGCTTTCCATAAGTTTTGCAACCTTTTTAAGACTGTGGCCAAGCTTCAGTGCAAGGCCTTTGATTTTGTAAGTTTCAGTCTGACTATCGTATCCACAAGTCTCCTTTACTGCCTTCACCACTGTCTGGTACTTCTTCGCATCAATGAGGTCCTTCATATCTTTAACTGCAGTCGTCTTCCGTGCGGTAATCAGTAGTCGCCTGACCTCACGCATCTTCTGCCTGATGTTCTCATATCTTTTGGGGTTTGAACCACTCTTATTCAAGTGTTGTTGTCCTAATTGCAAAATACTCTCATCATTTTTGACAGTGTGTGTTATTTCATCCTGTGACATAGTACTTAGCACTGTCCAAAGTTTTTCATTTATGTGGGAAGGAATGGGCTCCATAAAAGCACACATTTTCTGCACCCGCGTCTTCCCAGGGGTTGTGCTTGAATTTTTGGGTTTCATTGGACAAGTTTTGTGATGTCGCCATAAAATTTTTCTCATAAACAGTCCATGGCAAAACAAACAATGTAAAAAGTCAGAGCGTTGCGTCTTCATCGTAGGTCTTTTTCGGGGGACCAGTTCACCCCTGCCAGTCCTGATCACCTCGGCATTGTGTCTGTAGTTGCCCTCATTTCGAATTGACTGCAAAGAAACCCTCCTCGCTTTGGATCCCTTTGGGTGCATTAAAGCAGATGCTACCTCCCGTTCATTTGCATGAACTTGTTGAAGATGCCTCGCCAGTTTGATGAATGGCTTAAAACAAAAGAGGCAAAATTGTCTTTTATTGTAAACTCTAGAGCCATCACTTGGAATTGTTATTGCTGATGTGGATGGCTGATCTTCGTCTGTTGGGTCCTTAGGATGATTGATCTTGGGAGACCTGGCTAGAAAATGAATGGCCCCCTTTTTTTTTTTTTTTTATGGGTGGCGGTATGATGACAGAAGAACCTTCTGAAGAACTGGATTCTGCAGATGAAGGTATATAGTCTTCGTCCTCATCTGGAGTAGTTTCAATGTAGTCCTGATAATCAGGAATGGAGGACTTCTTCTGAAAAGTCATATTCATATAGATATGTCATTTAGAAAACCAATTAAAACCAATATTTAATGTCCATACACTCCCTCACAGACTCACTAAACTAACTCACCCACCTGAATAGCCTCTTTTTGTTTATTCTGTATGGATAGCAGCATGCTAACAGAATAGCCTTCCGAAGAACTGGATTCTGCAGAGGAAGGAATATAATCTTCATCCTCATCTGGAGTAGGTTTATTGTAGTCCTGATAGGCAAGAATGGTTGACTTCTTCTGAAAAGTCATATTCATATAGATATTTCATTTAGAAAACCAATCAAAAACAAATTTACAATGTTACAATGGTTTTAATTAAGTACACATGGCTTTTGAATACTAAAAAAGGGTACAAATACAAAAGCTGTTGCTATAATGGTTGAAAGTAGGGATGGGCATTCGATTAAATTTTCTTAGTCGATCGTCGGGAGAATTAACAAGACTATTGATTAAATCATTAATATTTCTAGGTCTATATTAAAATTAATTATTTATTTAACTTTTTAAAAATGCAATGAAAATACAGAAATACAGAGTGTTTTTCCTCGATGAGATATTAATCACAAGAAGAACTTCTGGCAGTTAAACCGGACGTTCGGTTAGGCTAAACAGATATTAAGCGCTTCGGTGCTCTAAAGCAGCGGCATGCAAGACGGCGTTCAGATTAAACAGAGACCCTCGCTTGTTCCAAAATAATAAAATATAAAAAAGAACCATGTTAAACAATGACTTAACCAAAAAACATAATAATGCTTAAATCTGACAGGTTTTCTTAAAATGTAACTCAAAACTATCCAAGGCACGGAGTCGAGAAAGAGGGTGAGAGATTAGCCTATAATAATTAATTAGGCTATGTAACTATTTAACTGTTCCCACTGTTTATTGCGAGACAAGGCAGTCGCTTTCATTCATTCAAAACGTGCGCTGTGCTGTAATGGAAACCTTATTGCGTAGCCAAGTAGCCTAAATTGAGTCTGAATTGCATGATTTACTTTATTAAATTTGTAGGCTGGAATGCCTCCAGTTGCGGCAATAATTGTGTTTTAATATAGTAGCCTAGGCCTACTGCTTCAGCCTCTGGCAAGCTCAGAAGCCCGAGCATACACTAAGCTTCAATAGGCTAGTAAGAAGCAGGTTGATGTCAAATAAAATATCATGAGAACCAAGTGAAAGCAAAGATTACATATATTGTAAAACAAAAGGGAAGAAATTGTATGCTATAACCTGTACCCATAGGTTACTTTACTTAGTTTAGCTACGTAGTGCTGACAAGACACACAAGCAGCCTCTCAGGTGATGGCTAGAATCGTTTCTCTCTTCATTACATTTTTCTCTCCTAGTATGATGCAGTAAAAGTGAAACGTAATCGAAATTATTGGCTAACTAGCTAGTTAGAAATAGTTTACAACAGCTCAAGGAGTTATGCTAAAGTAAGCAGAACGGTAGCCGTAGAAACTAACCCACCGTAACAATACTATTTCCACAACAGGCAAAGACTGATTATGTTATGTTCGAAATGCTACAGTTAAACTAGCTAGTTAGCAATAGTTTACATACAGCTCCAGGAGTTATCTTACAGTGAGCAGAACGATAGCTGGACAACGTAGTTTCACATGAGGTGTAAGCACCAGCGCATTACATTTTGAGGGACTAGTTTCTAAGAAGCGGCGGAATTTTACTTGCTCTGGTTAGTAGTACTGCGCCGAAAAGTAAACAGAGAAGCGCACTCCAATCGGGACACCTAGTAGTAGCCTAGGTAATATCAGTCCGCCGCTGCCGCTACAGTTGCTTATATGCCTACTACCAACTTCAGGGAACAAAGTATAACTATTGCAATGCAATGCAAGGGTAGTTTTATTTCTAACAGTATTCTATCAACACAGACATTTACAACAATAGTCTGGTGTTATAATTGATATGCCTCGGGTGCACTGTGGAGTAGGTATGACTGTTTTTACTGGCAGGCTAACACATACTGTTGACTTGCAACTCTGCAACTAGAAGGACTGGATAAAACGTGCTGAAAACAGTCTCCACTGATAAATATCACACTTGCTAACTTGAAAATGAGGTTCTATGTCTAGAATCCTGACCCACCCCTTTAAAAATGCATGGAATACACTCAACTACTGCCAAACACTTAAAATTGAGGGACTGTAAAAACATCACTTGTGGGGACCAATTGAAAAAGTCCTACACACACAAAGTTGTGGGGACCAACTAAAGGCATCTCAAGCAGTCCTACACACACTTCACTTCAATAAAACAGTTAGAATCAAAGTGAGGTAGGATAAAACATGAGTTGTGGGGACCAATTGAAAAAGTCCTACACACACAAAGTTGTGGGGACCAACTAAAGGCATCTCAAGCGGTCCTACACACACTTCACTTCAAAAAAACAGTTAGAATCAAAGTGAGGTAGGATAAAACATGAGTTGTGGGGACCAATTGAAAAATCCTACACACACAAAGTTGTGGGGACCAACTAAAGGCATCTCAAGCGGTCCTACACACACTTCACTTCAATAAAACAGTTAGAATCAAACTAAGGTAGGATAAAACATGAGTTGTGGGGACCAATTAAAAAAGTCCTACACACACAAAGTTGTGGGGACCAACTAAAAGCATCTCAAGCAGTCCTACACACACTTCACTTCAATAAAACAGTTAGAATCAAAGTGAGGTAGGATAAAACATGAGTTGTGGGGACCAATTAAAAAAGTCCTACACACACAAAGTTGTGGGGACCAACTAAAGGCATCAAGCGGTCCTACACACACTTCACTTCAATAAAACAGTTAGAATCAAAGTGAGGTGGGATAAAACATGAGTTGTGGGGACCAATTGATAGAATTCAAAAGCCCTGGCATACTCTCAGCTTCAATAGGATATATCAGTTGTTGGAATCAAGTGAAAGCAAAGACTACATATATTGTAAGACAAAGGGAAGAAATTGATTGTATCATAAACTGTACCCAAAAGGTTACGTTACTTAGGCTGGCTACGTAGTGCTAACAGAGACACATCATGATTATGTTACCTGAGTGGCACATGTTGGCAGGTCACTGGTAGAAGGCACATTTTCCAGGCTGCAAGTGGCATCCTCACCCTTGATAAGAAGAGAAATACATGTGCACAAAGTGTTAGCATGTACCCTATAAATAGACCGTTAGTCATAACAACCTTCTAAACACCTTCACCTTGCACTTAGATTTCTATCTTTTTTTTAAAACAGTGCATGTATGCTATAAACTGTACCCATTGCTAATGTTACTTAGGCTAGCAAAGTAGTGCTAACAGACATACAAGCAGCCTCTCTCATGAGATGACAAGAATGGTTACTTTCTGCCTGGCATTTTCTCTCTCCTAGTATGATGCAGTAAAAGTTGCATGTAATTCAAATTAGTGGCTAACTAGCTAGTTAGCAATAGTTTACATACAGCTCCAGGAGTTATGTTACAGTGAGCAAAACGATAGCTGTACAAACTAGTTTCACATGAGGTGTAAGCACCAGCGCTATTACTGTGGCCCTAGCCTACCTAATGACTGTCAAATTCTGCTTCACAATACTATTTCCACAACAGGCAAAGACTGATTATGTTACCTGAGTGGCAGATGTTGGGAGGTCACTGGTAGAAGGCACATTTTCCAGGCTGCAAGTGGCATCCTCACCCTTGATAAGAAGAGAAAGACATGGGCACAAAGTGTTAACGTGTACCTTATGAATAGACCGTTAGTCATAACAACCTTCTAAACACTTTCACCTTGCACTTAGATTGCCATCTTTCATTATTTTATTTAACATGAGTTATAGGGACCGGGTGCAAGAAACCATGAAGGCCCTACACACAAACCTGACTTCAATATGATAATTAGAAGCAAGTTAAGAAAGGATAAAGCATTAGTTGTGGGGACTAAGTGAAAGAAATCTTAAAAAACCTACAAACCCTACACACAAACATACTCAACTTCAATAATGACAATGCATAGCAAGCTGAGGTAGAATAAATGATCAGTTGTGAAGACCATACAAAGGAATTTAAAGGTGTGGTTCAGGATTTTGGACATAGGACCTTCATTTCCAAGTTAGCAAGTGTGATATTTATCAGTGGAGACCGTTTTAAACATATTTCATCCAGTCCTTCTAGTTGCAGAGTTCGCAGGTGCTAGGCTAGCGCAAGTCATCAGTATGTGTTAGCCTGCCACTAAAAACAGTCTTACCCACTCCACAGTACACCCGAGGCAAATAAATTATAACGCCAGACTATCGATGTAAATGTCTGTGTTGATCGTTTTATTTCTAACATTATTCTATCCTTGCATTTTAAATGATCGCATTACATTTTGAGGGACTAGTTTCTAAGCAGCGGCGGCATTTTACTTGCTCTGGTTAGTAGTACTGCGCCGAAAAGTAAACAGAGAAGCGCACTCCAATCGTGACAGCAGGTAGTAGCCTAGGTAATATCAGTCCGCCACTGCCGCTGCTTATATGCCTACTACCAACTTCAGAGAACAAAGTATAACTATTGTAATGCAATGCAAGGGTAGTTTTATTTCTAACAGTATTCTATCAACACAGAAATTTACATCGATAGTCTGGTGTTATAATTTATATGCCTCGGGTGCACTGTGGAGTGGGTAAGACTGTTTTTACTGGCAGGCTAACACATACTGTTGACTTGCAACTCTGCAACTAGAAGGACTGGATAAAACATGCTAAAAACAGTCTCCACTGATAAATATCACACTTGCTAACTTGAAAATGAGGTTCTATGTCTAGAATCCTGACCCACCCCTTTAAAAAGGCACGGAATACACTCAGCTACTGCCAAACACTTAAAATTGAGGGACTGTAAAAACATCACTTTTGGGGACCAATTGAAAAAGTCCTACACACACAAAGTTGTGGGGACCAACTAAAGGCATCTCAAGCAGTCCCACACACACTTCAATTCAATAAAACAAAGTTAGAATCAAAGTGAGGTAGGATAAAACATGAGTTGTGGGGACCAATTGAAAAAGTCCTACACACACACAAAGTTGTGGGGACCAACTAAAGGCATCTCAAGCGGTCCTACACACACTTCACTTCAATAAAACAGTTAGAATCAAAGTGAGGTAGGATAAAACATGAGTTGTGGGGACCAATTGAAAAATCCTACACACACAAAGTTGTGGGGACCAACTAAAGGCATCTCAAGCGGTCCTACACACACTTCACTTCAATAAAACAGTTAGAATCAAAGTGAGGTAGGATAAAACATCAGTTGTGGGGACCAATTGATAGAATTCAAAAAGCCCTGGCATACTCTCAGCTTCAATAGGATATATCAGTTGTTGGAATCAAGTGAAAGCAAAGACTACATATATTGTAAGACAAAGGGGAAGAAATTGATTGTACGCTATAAACTGTACCCAAAGGTTACGTTACTTAGGCTGGCTACGTAGTGCTAACAGACACATCATGATTATGTTACCTGAGTGGCACATGTTGGCAGGTCACTGGTAGAAGGCACATTTTCCAGGCTGCAAGTGGCATCCTCACCCTTGATAAGAAGAGAAATACATGTGCACAAAGTGTTAGCATGTACCCTATAAATAGACCGTTAGTCATAACAACCTTCTAAACACCTTCACCTTGCACTTAGATTTCTATCTTTTTTTTAAAACAGTGCATGTATGCTATAAACTGTACCCATTGCTAATGTTACTTAGGCTAGCAAAGTAGTGCTAACAGACATACAAGCAGCCTCTCTCATGAGATGACAAGAATGGTTACTTTCTGCCTGGCATTTTCTCTCTCCTAGTATGATGCAGTAAAAGTTGCATGTAATTCAAATTAGTGGCTAACTAGCTAGTTAGCAATAGTTTACATACAGCTCCAGGAGTTATGTTACAGTGAGCAAAACGATAGCTGTACAAACTAGTTTCACATGAGGTGTAAGCACCAGCGCTATTACTGTGGCCCTAGCCTACCTAATGACTGTCAAATTCTGCTTCACAATACTATTTCCACAACAGGCAAAGACTGATTATGTTACCTGAGTGGCAGATGTTGGGAGGTCACTGGTAGAAGGCACATTTTCCAGGCTGCAAGTGGCATCCTCACCCTTGATAAGAAGAGAAAGACATGGGCACAAAGTGTTAACGTGTACCTTATGAATAGACCGTTAGTCATAAACAACCTTCTAAACACTTTCACCTTGCACTTAGATTGCCATCTTTCATTATTTTATTTAACATGAGTTATAGGGACCGGGTGCAAGAAACCATGAAGGTTCTACACACAAACCTGACTTCAATATGATAATTAGAAGCAAGTTAAGAAAGGATAAAGCATTAGTTGTGGGGACTAAGTGAAAGAAATCTTAAAAACCTACAAACCCTACACACAAACATACTCAACTTCAATAATGACAATGCATAGCAAGCTGAGGTAGAATAAATGATCAGTTGTGAAGACCATACAAAGGAATTTAAAGGTGTGGTTCAGGATTTTGGACATAGGACCTTCATTTCCAAGTTAGCAAGTGTGATATTTATCAGTGGAGACCGTTTAAACATATTTCATCCAGTCCTTCTAGTTGCAGAGTTCGCAGGTGCTAGGCTAGCGCAAGTCATCAGTATGTGTTAGCCTGCCACTAAAAACAGTCTTACCCACTCCACAGTACACCCGAGGGCAAATAAATTATAACATGACTATCGATGTAAATGTCTGTGTTGATCGTTTTATTTCTAACATTATTCTATCCTTGCATTTTAAAATGATCGCATTACATTTTTGAGGGACTAGTTTCTAAGCAGCGGCGGCATTTTACTTTGCTCTGGTTAGTAGTACTGCGCCGAAAAGTAAACAGAGAAGCGCCTCAATCGCGGACAGCAGGTAGTAGCCTAGGTAATATCAGTCCGCCACTGCCGCTGCTTATATGCCTACTACCAACTTCAGAGAACAAAGTATAACTATTGTAATGCAATGCAAGGGTAGTTTTATTTCTAACAGTATTCTATCAACACAGAAATTTACATCGATAGTCTGGTGTTATAATTTATATGCCTCGGGTGCACTGTGGAGTGGGTAAGACTGTTTTTACTGGCAGGCTAACACATACTGTTGACTTGCAACTCTGCAACTAGAAGGACTGGATAAAACATGCTAAAAACAGTCTCCACTGATAAATATCACACTTGCTAACTTGAAAATGAGGTTCTATGTCTAGAATCCTGACCCACCCCTTTAAAAAGGCACGGAATACACTCAGCTACTGCCAAACACTTAAAATTGAGGGACTGTAAAAACATCACTTTTGGGGACCAATTGAAAAAGTCCTACACACACAAAGTTGTGGGGACCAACTAAAGGCATCTCAAGCAGTCCTACACACACTTCACTTCAATAAAACAGTTAGAATCAAAGTGAGGTAGGATAAAACATGAGTTGTGGGGACCAATTGAAAAAGTCCTACACACACAAAGTTGTGGGGACCAACTAAAGGCATCTCAAGCGGTCCTACACACACTTCACTTCAATAAAACAGTTAGAATCAAAGTGAGGTAGGATAAAACATGAGTTGTGGGGACCAATTGAAAAATCCTACACACACAAAGTTGTGGGGACCAACTAAAGGCATCTCCAAGCGTCCTACACACACTTCACTTCAATAAAACAGTTAGAATCAAAGTGAGGTAGGATAAAACATCAGTTGTGGGGACCAATTGATAGAATTCAAAAAGCCCTGGCATACTCTCAGCTTCAATAGGATATATCAGTTGTTGGAATCAAGTGAAAGCAAAGACTACATATATTGTAAGACAAAAAGGGGAAGAAATTGATTGTAAAATAAACTGTACCCAAAGGTTCGTTACTTAGGCTGGCCAATTGAGTGCTAACAGACACATCATGATTATGTTACCTGAGTGGCACGTTGGGAGGTCACTGGTAGAAGGCACATTTTCCAGGCTGCAAGTGGCATCCTCACCCTTGATAAGAAGAGAAATACATGTGCACAAAGTGTTAACATGTACCCTATGAATAGACCGTCAGTCATAACAACCTTCTAAACACCTTCACCTTGCACTTAGATTTCTATCTTCTTTTTAAAACAGTGCATGTATGCTATAAACTGTACCCATTGCTAATGTTACTTAGGCTAGCAAAGTAGTGCTAACAGACATACAAGCAGCCTCTCTCATGAGATGACAAGAATGGTTACTTTCTGCCTGACATTTTCTCTCCTAGTATGATGCAGTAAAAGTTGCATGTATTCAAATTAGTGGCTAACTAGCTACTTGAAGAATAGTTTACATACAGCTCCAGGAGTTATGTTACAGTGAGCAGAACGATGGCTGTACAAACTAGTTTCACATGAGGTGTAAGCACCCGAGCTATTACTGTGGCCCCAGTCTACCTAATGACTGTCAAATTTCTGCTTCACAATAATATTTCCACAACAGGCAAAGACCCAGATTATGTTACCTGAGTGGCAGATGTTGGGAGGTCACTGGTAGAAGGCACATTTTCTAGGCTGCAAGTGGGCATCCTCATCCTTGATAAGAGAAATACATGTGCACAAAGTGTTGGCATGTACCCTATGAATAGACCCGGTCATAACAACCTTCTAAACACTTTCACCTTGTACTTAGATTGGCATCTTTTAAAAAACAGTGCATGTATGCTATAAAATATAGTCATTGCTAGCAAAATACTTAGGTTAGCAACGTAGTGCTAACAGACATACAAGCAGCCTCTCTCATGAGATGATAAGAATGGTTTCTTTCTGCCTTGCATTTTCTCTCTCTAGTATAGATGTAATTCAAATTAGTGGCTAACTAGCTAGTTAGCAATAGTTTACATACAGCTCCAGGAGTTATGTTACAGTGAGCAGAACGTGATAGCTGTACAAACTAGTTTCACATGAGGTGTAAGCACCAGCTGCTTATTACCGTGGCCCTAGCCTACCTAATGACTGTCAGGCCCCTGCTTCACAATAATATTTCCACAACAGGCAAAAGACTGATTATGTTACCTGAGTGGCAGATGTTGGGAGGTCACTGGTAGAAGGCACATTTTCCAGGCTGCAAGTGGCATCCTCATCCTTGATAAGAAGAAAATACATGTGCACAAAGTGTTAACATGTACCCTATGAATAGACCGTCAGTCATAACAACCTTCTAAACACCTTTCACCTTGCACTTAGATTTCTATCTTTTTTTTTAAAACAGTGCATGTATGCTATAAACTATAGTCATTGCTAACGTTACTTAGGCTAGCAAAGTAGTGCTAACAGACATACAAGCAGCCTCTCATGAGATGACAAGAATGGTTTCTTTCTGCCTGACATTTTCTCTCTCCTAGTATGATGTAAAAGTTGCATGTAATTCAAATTAGTGGCTAACTAGCTAGTTAGCAATAGTTTACATACAGCTCCAGGAGTTATGTTACAGTGAGCAGAACGATAGCTGTACAAACTAGTTTCACATGAGGTGTAAGCACCAGCTTATTACTGTGGCCCTAGCCTACCTAATGACTGTCAAATTCTGCTTCACAAAATAATATTTCCACAAATGGCAAAGACTGATTATGTTACCTGAGTGGCAGATGTTGGGAGGTCACTGGTAGAAGGCACATTTTCTAGGCTGCAAGTGGCATCCTCATCCTTGATAAGAGAAATACATGGGCACAAAGTTTTAGCATGTACTTTATGAATAGACCGTCAGTCATAACAACCTTCTAAACACTTTCACCTTGTACTTAGATTGGCATCTTTTTTAAAAACAGTGCATGTATGCTATAAAATATAGTCATTGCTAACGTTACTTAGGTTAGCAACGTAGTGCTAACAGACATACAAGCAGCCTCTCTCATGAGATGACAAGAATGGTTTCTTTCTGCCTTGCATTTTCTCTCTCCTAGTATGATGTAATTCAAATTAGTGGCTAACTAGCTAGTTAGCAATAGTTTACATACAGCTCCAGGAGTTATGTTACAGTGAGCAGAACGATAGCTGTACAAACTAGTTTCACATGAGGTGTAAGCACCAGCGCTATTACTGTGGCCCTAGCCTACCTAATGACTGTCAAATTCTGCTTCACAATAATATTTCCACAACAGGCAAAGACTGATTATGTTACCTGAGTGGCAGATGTTGGGAGGTCACTGGTAGAAGGCACATTTTCTAGGCTGCAAGTGGCATCCTCATCCTTGATAAGAGAAATACATGTGCACAAAGTGTTAGCATGTACCCTATGAATAGACCGTCAGTCATAACAACCTTCTAAACACTTTCACCTTGTACTTAGATTGGCATCTTTTTTTTAAAACAGTGCATGTATGCTATAAAATATAGTCATTGCTAACGTTACTTAGGTTAGCAACGTAGTGCTAACAGACATACAAGCAGCCTCTCATGAGATGACAAGAATGGTTTCTTTCTGCCTTGCATTTTCTCTCTCCTAGTATGATGTAATTCAAATTAGTGGCTAACTAGCTAGTTAGCAATAGTTTACATACAGCTCCAGGAGTTATGTTACAGTGAGCAGAACGATAGCTGTACAAACTAGTTTCACATGAGGTGTAAGCACCAGCTTATTATTGTGGCCCTAGCCTACCTAATGACTGTCAAATTCTGCTTCACAATACTATTTCCACAAATGGCAAAGACTGGATTATGTTACCTGAGTGGCAGATGTTGGGAGGTCACTGGTAGAAGGCACATTTTCCAGGCTGCAAGTGGCATCCTCACCCTTGATAAGAGAAAGACATGGGCACAAAGTTTTAACGTGTACCTTATGAATAGACCGTCAGTCATAACAACCTTCTAAACACTTTCACCTTGCACTTAGATTGCCATCTTTCATTATTTTATTTTAACATGAGTTATAGGGACCGGGTGCAAGAAACCATGAAGGTCTCTACACACAAACCTGACTTCAATATGATAATTAGAAGCAAAGTTAAGAAAGGATAAAGCATTAGTTGTGGGGACTAAGTGAAAGAAATCTTAAAAAACCTACAAACCCTACACACAAACATACTCAACTTCAGTATCGACAATGCATAGCAAGCTGAGGTAGAATAGTTCTAGTTGCAGAGTTCGCGACGTGCTAGGCTAGCGTAAGTGATCAGTATGTGTTAGCCTGCCACTAAAAACAGTCTTACCCACTCCACAGTACACCCGAGGCAAATAAATTATAACGCCATCGATGTAAATGTCTGTGTTCAATAAGCTTAACTATAGCCTTAACTCAAAACAGTTGTTAGGCATATATTATTCTGATCTGTAGAAATGTCACATGCAGCCATGCCTACATTCTGCTTACTGCACATTAATTTTGGGCTAATATAGTATGATATTCAGAATTCAGGAATGATGTTTTACCCTATCATTCTATTGTTAAAGCAGGCATACCTGCTGGCATGTTGCATAAACTTGCGACGTGTGCCGAATACAGAGTTGTTAGTGGAAACTTTGGCGTCAGCAAAACAACTGTGCACCGATGTGTGAATTCAATTTGTTTTATTCTACAGGAACAAGCAAGAGAGCACATCAAGTTGGCTAATATTGGGGAAGCGCCAGAGATGGTTGAGATTCTCTGAAGGTTACATAACGCAATGCGAATAAACTGTTTCCATCAACTTTATTCGCATTATACCTTATGCGCATCGAGAGTGGATCCACCACCCCTCTAGCAAATCAAATATTGATGCGCATTCAAATTTTTGATGTGCATTTCACGTTGTTTCCATTCGAATAGATAAAATGTGCATTAGGAAGTTTGATGGAAGCACGCCAACTAAGGAAGGGATCACTTACAGGTTTGGGACAGTGATTAATAGAACCATGCAAGCAAAGTACAGGTGTTTGTAAACTGAAAATCAGTACACAGAAATCGAAGAAAGCTATTATTCTAATTTAAATCTAATAAAGTTATTATTTTAAACAGAAATTGCTAACGCTGCTAGATCTCACCTCATTTTTCTCCATGGCCAGTCTGTTCCGCCATAATTATAAGTGATCTCCTCTTCTTGGCAAATATCACGGAGGGCGAACAAACAGAGATGTGGTTTACCATCAACCTCAATTAACTTCATGCGGCAATTAGGAGTCTTATGGTCATCATTCACCAATCTCCCAAGACTGTTGTCTTCCAATGCTGCGTCAATGCTGGAAAATGCATTAAAATCAACAAGAGCAATTTTTTGAAGGAACACTCCAATGTTTTGAGGAATAGGCTCATTTTCTAACTCCCTAAGAGTTTTACAGTTTTTTTTTAATCCAGTTAGTACATTTAGTAAGATCTCTGGAACTGGCAGTAGCACTTTACCTATTAGCCTAAAACTTACCACCACCATTTGCCTTTCCATTTAAAGTCAAACAAAAAGACACAGCAAGCTTTATGGTAGATTTTCCTCCTATGCTGAGCTTCTACTGCATCAATGATTACTCCTCTGTATTCAACCACGAAATCACCCTGCTGGAATGGTGCTAAGGTAAAGACACCACGGCCTGAAAAACAGAATGTGGGTCAGAAATGTACAAAAAACTTCATCAGCATACATGAGCATATAAACTTAGGCCTTAAATCAGGCCTTAAATCAGGAACCAGGTAGGGCTGGGCGATATGGCTAAAAATAATATTGCAATATTTTAGTCTATTTGACGATATAAAATATATATCTCAATATTTTCTCAAAAGTGCTTCATGAATTCTCACTTTCACCCTATGTTTTAAATCATGCAAGTATGATAAAGTAGGCTATGATAAATCATACCAGTCCAATCCCTATAAATTATACCCACATGAAAAAAATCTTGGTTATTCACAAGTGGTTTCTATTTTACATTTGCATGTAAAAGCAGAGGTGAAAGTAGTTTTGAATTATTGCCAGTAGCCTACTAGTAACGTTTCTCATAGGGAAAAGTGTGCATACAAAAAAATTCAACACATCTAAATAGGGTACATCAATTGATTTATTTTAGCCTATTTGCAGAGCATTCATCATGGCCTGTTATTTGGCTTTATCATTCTATATCTGCCTCAATGCCAAGATCTCATAAATGTAATTTAAAATTCAATGTGGAGGGAAGCATAGACAAACATTTACCACGAGAAATGCATGTGTGGAAAGTGAGAAGTGCGCATTTGCTCTGTCATTTTCAAACAGTCAGATGTGCACAGACAGTATCCCTTCTGCCTAAGGCACAGATATCATTGTAACTTTAATTTGAAGAGCCCTTGCTATTTGTGTTGCTTCCATCTATTAACCTAGCTCATTGTTGAACAACACTAGCCTATGCTACCACTGCTTTTGAACTGAAAGTTAACTTTTTCACATCTACACCTAGATGTCATACCCTCATCCGAACTGTTCAGGATTGGTTGGTGAGTGTGTGATGTGCGTTGTTCACGTTGTTACTGAGAGGGAACCCTCAAGATCAGAAACTATAGGGGTCTAGATACTCTGTATAACTCATTATACTGAAAACAATACCAAGGCATATAGTTTCTGATCTTGATATAAGATTAATAACACTTGGTTAGATTGTATTAGATAAGCAGCAGTTTTGCAGTATATTAATACTCAGTTATCGATGGCATAAGCTAAATTCCACAATCTCTTGAAACATAATCTTTGAATCAAGCCACCTTCACTCCATGTTTAAAAGTAACACTTCAAAGCACACGATTATACGCATTCTTTTCTAATCTTGAGCATGAACAAGCAAGAAATCGTGTCCTGACTGCAAATCTTACTCAAATTTCCACTAAATAAACGTAGCCACGAGCATTGCCTACTGTAGCTGTTACACAGGCATGACTGGCGTGATGTCTACAAGTGATTATATACATCACGTTGCCAGCATTTACACATCTATGAAACAAACCTGCCGACGACCAAAGTGTTCGACAAAAAGTTTACAGCGTCTTCTTGAGAGCTCGTCTGTGCTACATATAGTGGGTCCCATTTAAGAAGTGGCCACTTCATTCAAGCAGCTGCGTGAAATGTATTGCAACATTGACGTACAACGTATGCCTTCACCGCATGTGAACGAGACAACGACTTTGTTTAAGCCGAATTTATCCACGGTTCAGTTTGAATTACTTGCTGTTAACACGTAAATTACTGTGACTTTTTGCTCAGTATCCAAAAACAGCGCACAAGACTGACACATAAGCATATTTCTTACCAATAGCGGGGACATGTTATTTGCAGCATGTAGGCTAACTCTCAACAGGTGTAGCCTACATGAACAAGCAAGAAATTGCGCCCCACTGCAAAATCTTAGTCAAAACCAGTAAATAAACATGTAGTCAGCTGGCGATACACAGGCATCTCTGGTTTGATGTGAATGTAATACCAGACATCACGCCGCTTTACACATCAAACAAACATGCCAACGCACCAAAGTGTTCACAAAAGTTCACAGCGCCTTGTGAGCTTGTCTGTGCTATGCCTTCACCGCGATGTGAACGACAATTTGTTTAAGCCGAATTTATCCACGGTTCAGTTTGGATTACTTGCTGTTAACCGTAAAATTACTGTGACTTTTTTGCTCAGTATCCAAACGAACAGCCTTCAAGACTGACACATAAGCATATTTCTTACCAATAGCGGGGACATGTTATTTGCAGCATGTAGGCGAACTCTCAACAGGTGTAGCCTACATGAACAAGCAAGAAATTGCGTCCTGACTGCAAATCTTAGTCAAACCAGTAAATAAACATGTAGTCACGCGCATACACAGGCATCTCTGGCAGTGTGAATGTATTACCAGACATCCATTCGCGGCACATCAAACAAACATGCCAGCGACCAAAGTTCGACAAAGTTCACAGCGTCTTGTAGGCTTGTCTGTGCTATGCCTTCACCGCATGTGAACGAGACAATTTGTTAACGCCGAATTTATCCACGGTTGAGTCTTAATTACTGTTAACACGCAAATGACTGTGGCCTTTGCTCAGTGTAGCTGCTACACAAGCACATAAATTAGGCATATTCTTACCACTATCAAGTGGGGACATATGTTAAATGTTTGCAGCATGTCGGCGAACTCTCAAAACTTGTACATGAGAACACTCTCACTTTATACTGCAACCTACACAACTAAAAAACAGCGAAGAATTACTTGAACAAATTGCTGTAGGCTAGTCTGTGAACTTGAATGACACTGCCTGCCTGAAGCTAGTTTTTAAAATAGCGCCATGGAGGAATAAGTAGATCGCAAGACACAACTGAACATCTTTTACAGAGTTCTGAGCTGTTAGCAAACATTTCTGTTTTCCTGCTGTTTCCAGTTTAAAATATAACATACCTTTTTAGGCTAATGAATTTAGCTTCCAGCATTTCAGTGTCTCTGCAATTACGTGCATGGTCACATGCTTCGTGCATGGGATTTCGTCTTCGTCGTAGCATGTTAATCTGTAAATGAAGACATTTATATTAAACGATTTGTATCGTGTCAGTTTACCACATTTGGACAGCAGAAGTTATTCCTTCAAGGGAAATGAACTGTTGCTAACTCAATGTTCACCAAATTCGTAATTGCTAGCACATTATGCTGGCTCACTTGGAAAGATGGCGATGTAAATTTTACAATTTACTTAGCCATCTTTGCGTATGAGCTGTCTAGCATAATGTGCTAGCAACTACAAACGTGGTGTTAGTTTAACCAATATAACACCAGGTTTTGTGAAAGCATGTCTTAGGAGTAAGGCATAAAAACAAACGCAATATTTACGTAGTCAAATTTAACAACAACCACAACTAGCGTTTACCAACTGCTTTGAAACTGCCTACAGATAAAAAGACCTGACATCTACTGAAGCTAGCCCACCATGCATTATGTAGCCTTTTGACTTCCCTCGCCCTCATTTGTTTTCTTAGTTCAAACATTTCGAGTTAATGTGTATAAACTGATACAATATGCTGTAGTAATAGGTATTTACCTTTTGTTGCTGCTGGCATGGTTGTCCTTCCTCTGAAGTTTGAGAAAATGACGATTAGTCAAATGAAG
>NC_063208.1:1248112-1250612 GCF_017589495.1 Alosa alosa
ATAGACAAACTATTACAATAAAAGCTGTAAACAGTGTTTTTGAGACTGCGTGTAGCCTACAAAAGCGCATGGAGCTCCTGTGACATTTTGATTTTGCAACGAGAAACTGTAACACAGCTAGTCTAACACTACTTGTTTGAGTTTTCTACCCGCGTTTCCCTCTGGTAGTCACTGATCTGAGCTAATGAGCGAATTACCTAGCCAAGTCCTAGCCTATCGTCATTGGAGAATAAAAAAAAGGTTTAAAGGTTTTTAACATCTCCAGTGTAATGGTGGGCATTCTAAGTTAACCGTTACCATTAGGCCTATCTATTTAGTAACCCCATTGTAATGCGAGTGATCATAATAAAATATAAACGTGACATGTAAGTCCTTAGATAAATAACCAGGCTATGAACTCATAAACATGAACAGCATTTTGTCATCGTTTGTCATTCACCGTGCTGTGAACAGCATTGATGCTAGGCTAAAAGAGCTTGAGATTCAGACAGGTGAGCACCTGAGAATGGTGTGCATCGTGTCAGAAAATAACAGCAATTTGATCAGTGATCATGCATCATCAAGCAAAGCTTGGTTTGAAACTTTCTGGGGATGGGGATTTTACACGATCCTTCATCACTGGGCTAGTGTGCCCTGCTGTGTTAATATGACCGTGCTGATGATGCTAACAGCTGCAGCTCCCCAAATCTAGGTTCTCTCATGCATATTAGGCTAGCTTTTGCCAATGAAAATGAATGCAAAAAAAACAAAAACAGTCCTGCTCCTAACTGAAGAAACGTAACAACAAACTCAGTTTCACTGCTGCAAGTACAAAGTTGGCTGTAAATATGCTTCGCCATATTTTGACGAACCATCTAGCTTTGTGATCTTACCTTTTGTGTGTGTGTGTGTGTGTGTGTGTGTGTGTGATGCGGTACACAGGTACAGGTGTGTGTGTGTGTGTTTGATGGGGTACATAGGTACAGGTGTGTGTGTGTGTGTGATGCGTGAGTGTTAATCAGGCGGATATCTAATATGATAACCTATCGAGGGGTGATAGGCCAAACCCAAGATATCCAGAACCTGATTGGGTATACGCACCCCTGATATCTGATCAGCAAATCAGGAGTCAAAATAAATCAATATTTTCATTGATTCTCAAAAACTCAGAATAATGATCAAAGATGCTCCTGAAATGCTGCATGTGATAAAAAATATCTGGTCAGTATATCCCCTATATTCCTGTCTATTTTGTGTGTGTGCATGTGTGTTAGTGTGTCTGTGTGTGTGCATGTGTGTGTGTTTGTGTGTGCATGTGTGTGTGTGTGTACATGATTGTTAGTGTATGTGTGTGTGTGTGTGCATGATTGATTGTGAGTGTGTGTGTGTGTGCATGTGTGTGTGTGTGTGCATGTGAGTGTGTGTGTGTGTGTGTGTGCATGTGAGTGTGTGTGTGTGTGTGCATGTGTGTGTGTGCATGTGTGTGTGTGTGTGCATGTGTGTTAGTGTGTGTGTGTGTGTGTGTGTGTGTGTGTGTGTGTGTGTTAGTGTGTGTGTGTGTTTAGATTTGATTAGATGAACTTTATTGTCCCAGAAGGGAAATGTGTCTTGTGCTACACACAGCTGCTCTCCCTACAAAACACACACCAGCTCAGCGCCCCATACCACACAAGAGACAGCAGGACACACACACACACCAGCTCAGCGCCCCATACCACACAAGAGACAGCAGAACACACACACACACCAGCTCAGCGCCCCATACCACACAAGAGACAGCAGGACACACACACACACCAGCTCAGCGCCCCATACCACACAAGAGACAGCACACACACACACACACACCAGCTCAGCGCCCCATACCACACAAGAGACAGCAGGACACACACACACACCAGCTCAGCGCCCCATACCACACAAGAGACAGCAGGACACACACACACACCAGCTCAGCGCCCCATACCACACAAGAGACAGCAGGACACACACACACACCAGCTCAGCGCCCCATACCACACAAGAGACAGCAGGACACACACACACACCAGCTCAGTGCCCCATACCACACAAGAGACAGCAGGACACACACACACACCAGCTCAGTGCCCCATACCACACAAGAGACAGCAGCAATAAAATAGAGTAAGCACAGCAGACATAGGAATCATATGATATTTCGCATAGACATATGAACCTCAATCTCTAAGCAGAAAAACACATCCTTGATATTTCGCATAGCCTCTAACTACAGTAAAATAGTATTGCACATTACACAGTCATATTACACAGTCATATGTCACATTTCCCATCATTGCACATGTGTGATGAACAAGCCATTAATATTTATTATTTTTGACATGATTGTGTATTTTATGTTGATATACTTTGGTTTGATTGTGTATAATTAAGTGCACTGGCACAAAGGAGGAATATTACCCTCCCATCACGTGTTGTCTGCATGTACAATATTAAACGGGGCAGTTAATCAGTCAGCAGAAGGTCAAGAGTTCAGACCAAG
>NC_063208.1:1258112-1285612 GCF_017589495.1 Alosa alosa
CTAATGCATGTTTATCACACAGCGCGTCTGTTTATATGCTAAGCTAATGCATGTTTATCACACAATGCGTGTGCTCACATACTAAGCTAATGCATGAGTTGTGTATCACCTGAAGCATGACGAAGCTTAAACATCTGCTGTTTGATACATTACTGGATTTGCATGAGCAAATATCTCAATATCTCTCTGCATTAGCCCTCCCTGCTGAAAAAAACAGCCTGACCAGCTAAAGGTGGTTTGCTGGTTGACCAGCTTGTTGACCAGCTTGTTTGACCACCCCATGATGGTTGACCAGCTAGACCAGCAAATCTCTTGCGAAAACATACCTTCAGCTGGTTTACCTACCTAACGATGGTAATTCAGCTGGTTTTGCTTGTCGTACCACCTCAAGCTGGTCATTTTAGCTGGTCTACACTGCTGGTTTAACTGGCCGTGCCAGCTTATGTTGGTCAAACCAGCATGACCATCTTTCACCAACAATGTCAAGCTTGGCAGACTGGTCACCAGCATGACCATCTTGCACCAGCTGTATCCCACAAAACAGGCTGGTCACACCAGCATGACCAGCTTCCTCAGATGGTCACGCCAGCATATCCAGCTGGTGGCCCAACCAGCTACACCAGCAAAGACCAGCAAGAGCTAGAAGAAAACCAGCAAAGACCAGCTAAAACCAGCTACCAGCATAAGCTGGTTTCTAGCTGTTTTTTTCAGCAGGGCTGTCACAACAGCCCAGTCTGGAATCTACTGGGAGGTGCCCTTAACCTTTGCTTAAACTCCCCTCACACACACACACACACACACTTTAAAACACTCCTGGGAGAGCATCCGGAAGGGTAGCATAGTGGGAGGGTGGGGATTGGGGTAGGGGGGTACATTCCTTAGCGTTGCATTCAACCGGCAGCCCAACCCTGAAAGGATGCTGGGAATGTATTTTTAACTACCGTGAGGTGTGTAATGGGCCGATAAAGAGGTAAACAGGGTTAGAATGTGCCCCCCACACACACATATACCCTCATAAGTCATAAGGTGGGTCTGTTGCTTCTGAGAGGGAACTCCAGTGCGTTGAATTTCCAGGTGACCTAAAGCCACTTTACTGGGAGCATCGTGGAGCTTTGTCTCATTTTTGGCAGATATCCTAAATTTTAATTGGGGTCAAAAAAGTATGTATCTTTCTATCTATCTCAAGCTAAAAGGCTACAGAGTTGGCTTCTAAACACCAACAAATTGCAACCTGATGTATTTTGACAATAGACAGGCTATGTTACTACATATTTCTCCGATCTCTGAAGGACAAAACAGTGTTGTATATAAAGCTATTGTGGGAGGCTTCCTTGTGTTTTTTTGCTGTGATATGGATCCCCTGGTCAGAGTGCCTAGTGGCAGCAACAGGCGTGTTGATCCACCACTCACCGTTACATTCATCTTCATGCAGTATTAGTTTGGGTGTTTGTCTTATTTGGCTTGTGTGTGTGTGTGTGTGTGTAGCCGTTATCTATTATGAAGCTATTTAACTTTTGCTCTACAGCCCATAATATCCCTGTTGCTCCTGGTAGATAGATCTTTATTGATCCCCAAGGTGGTTACCATGACATCAGTGGTTCTTAACTGCTCTGGCTTTGTTCATGTCGTGACCCATGACCCATTTAAGGGTTCAAGCCAACAGATGTGCGGAGCTCCATGCTGAGAGACTCAACGTGCCTGCAGGCTACCTGTTTGGAGCATGCTGATGTTTGTGAAGTCTGCAGGCTACCTGTTTGGAGCAGGCTGATGTTTGGCATTACATTTGTGAAGTCTGCAGGCTACCTGTTTGGAGCAGGCTGATGTTCAAAGTCAAAGTCAAAGTCAGCTTTATTGTCAATTTCTTCACATGTTCCAGACATACAAAGAGATCGAAATTACGTTTCTCACTATCCCACGGTGAAGACAAGACATATTTTACCAATTTTAAGTCCACAGACAAACATAACATTCAAGTAAACAAAAAAGTAAGTAAATAAGTAAATAAGAGGGCACATATAATAATGAAAAATAAGAGCAGCAAAATTTTGTTGAAATTGTGCATAGACAGTCAATAAAAAACTAGTGCAAAGTCAGGCCAATAAGAGGCTTGGGTAGTTCTGTTTGACCTGAGTAATGAAGAAAGTGGCATAGTGGTGCAAGTTATGTAAGAGCAGCAGAAGTGTTGTGTTTTTCAGGACAACAACACCAAGTTGTAAAGTGTACAAGTGTGCAAGTGTTCAAGTGTGCAAGTGGAGTAGTGCAGGCGACCATTGTGGGTCCAATGTCCAGGATGTTATGTAGCTGAGGGTGGAGGGGGAGAGGAGGGAGAGAGTTCAGCATCCTTACAGCTTGGTGTGTGAAAGCTGTTGGTGAGTCTGGTAGTGCGGGGGCGCAGGCTTCTGTACCTCTTCCCAGAGGGCAGTAGATCAAACAGATTGTGAGCGGGGTGACTTGCATCACTCACAATTTTGGTCGCCTTCTGGGTGAGGTGGGTGGTGTAAATGTCCTTCAGGGAGGGGAGTGAAGCACCAATGATCCTTCCAGCTGTGTTCACTATGCGCTGCAGGGCTTTCCTGTTGTATTCAGTGCAGCTTCCGCCCCACACAGCGATACAGCTGGAGAGGATGCTCTCAATGGTGCCTCGGTAGAATGTGGTCATGATGGCTGGTGGAGCACTTGCTCGCCTGAGTTTCATGAGGAAGTACAGGCGGCTGAGCCTCTCTTAAGCCAGTGATGCAGTGTTGGTGGTCCAGGAGGGTCTTCACTGATGTGCACCCCAGGAATTTGGTGCTGCTCACTCTCCACCACAGCACCATCGATGGTCAGTGGCAGGTGTTGGGTGTGACCTCTCCGAAGTCAACAACAATCTCTTTGGTCTTGCTGGCGTTCAGCAGGAGGTTGTTGTCCCTGCACCACGTGGTCAGATGGTCGACCTCCAACCTGTATTGAGTCTCGTCGCCCTTGGTGATGAGACCCACCAGAGTTGTGTCGTCAGCAAATTTCACTATGTGATTGTTGCTGTAGGTTGCAGTGCAGTCATGCGTCAGCAGGGTGAAGAGCAGCGGACTGAGCACGCAGCCTTGGGGGGCCCCTGTGCTCAGTGTGATGCTGCTTGAGGTATTGTTGCCAACACGTACTACTTGGGGCCTCTGACAGAGGAAGTCCAGTAGCCAGTTGCAGAGGTAGGTACTGAGTCCCAGTTTGTCGAGTTTGCAGATGAGTTGTTGTGGTATTATGGTGTTGAATGCAGAACTGAAGTCTATAAACAGCAATCTCACATATGAGTCTCTTTTTCCAGGTGGGTGAGGGCTGGGTGGAGGGCAGAGCAGATTGCATCCTCTGTAGACCGCTTGGCTCGGTATGCAAACTGGAAGGGGTCCAGGGTGGGGGGTAGAATGGATTTGATGTGTGACATGACAAGCCGCTCAAAGCACTTCATGATGATGGGTGTCAGTGCCACAGGGCGGTAGTCATTGAAGCAGGATGGAGCAGTTTTCTTGACGGCACAGGTATGATGGTGGCAGCTTTGAAACATGATGGGACGATGGCTTGCTTCAGGGAAGTGTTAAAGATGTCTGTGAAGACATCCTTAAGCTCCCCTCGCAGTCCTTCAGCGCATCGACCTGGGATGTTGTCTGGACCTGTTGCCTTTACGGGTGTTGATAGCAGCAAGTGTCCTCTTCACGCTGTCGGCAGAGAGGCACAGGGGCTGCTCATGTAGAGGGGGATGGGTCTTCTGTGGGCAGGTGCTGTTTTGTGCTTCAAAGCGAGCAAAGAAGCGGTTCAGGTTGTTGAGCAGAGGGATGTTGCTCTCACAGCTCTGTGGCGCTTGGCTTGTAGTCTGTGAGGGCCTGAATGCCCTGCCATAGGCTTTGTGAGTTCCTGCTGTCTTTGAAGTGGGTGGTTATCTTGTGAGTGTATTCCTTTTTTGCTTCCTTGATGCCACGGGACAGGTTGGCTCTCGCTGTTTTCATGCCAGCTTCATGTTTGGCATTACATTTGTGAAGTCTGCAGGCTACCTGTTTGGAGCATGCTGATGTTTGGCTCCAGGATATTACATCTGACAAAGTAGCTTTACAAAGTAAAATGGGTGATTTTTATTCATTTGTTTACCCACATCACCACGATGAACACTGGTGTAGGTGTTCATCATGGTGATGCTTGAAGGAAGGAATCTTTTGGGAAGTTGTATTTATTTTGCAGATGTCCCTCTGACTTTTACCCAGTGACCCATCACTGGACGCTGGGTCTGGATAACCTCTGACCTCTGTCCCCTGTAGCTCTGGACACAGTGAGGATAATGCTGTTATCCAACAGCCACTGCGCTCCCTAATGGATCATGACCACGATGGATCAAAACAGACCCGACCAATAGAACAGGAGCAGCCATTGGTCAGCATGATGTCAACTTGAGACTCACCACAACACACTATTACTGTAGCGTTGGCCTCTGGCTTCTCACCACAACACACTATTACAACACACTATCACTGTAGCGTTGGCCTCTGGCTTCTCACCACAACACACTATCACTGTAGCGTTGGCCTCTGGCTTCTCACCACAACACACTATCACTGTAGCGTTGGCCTCTGGCTTCTCACCACAACACACTATCACTGTAGCGTTGGCCTCTGGCTTCTCACCACAACACACTATCACTGTAGCGTTGGCCTCTGGCTTCTCACCACAACACACTATTACTGTAGCGTTGGCCTCTGGCTTCTCAACACAACACAATAGAGTACCGAAGTGTGACGTTTCGTTTCCATGTCAGCAGAATCACTGGATCTAAACAAACTTTCGAAGTGGCTTAAATAGCATTGAATGTAGACACGTGGCATCATTTATAGCTAATAAATTGCTTTTAATGTAGGCTATAGCCATTTAAACATGTTTTACCTGCTAGGCAGCAGCTTAGCCACATAACGCGGATTCCCTGGCAGGTGTAATAGAAAGAAACAAAATTCCAGTGAATATCTCATGTCTTCTCAATGACTGCCGGCTGTTAAGAGTGACGTTTTATGCCAAAAAAATAAAGCCAAGACACGTCCGTGAATTTAAGGATTTTAACCGCATGCTGTGAAGTTACATGCAGGTCTCTTTTACAGAGGAAACCCATGCTAAAATAAAACTCTGTGGTCACGAATTTGATTGTGTTGGTATGAATATATGTTGAAGTATGTGATTCCTACAGTGTAAAAAAAATATATACTTACTAACGTTTTAGAAACATTGTCAAATTATTGAAATAGATTAAGAAAGCCACCGCTATGGTGATTACTATGGTTAGATTGATTTGTTTAGATCTAGTGAAATTGCTGCCTTGACAACGCTACGTCATGGCTTCGGTACTCTATATTAAGGTTTTGCACCTACGTCATAATGTAATGTGACCGTTTGTTTACAACTAGAGTGGTAGGCAAGAATGGTAGGCAAGGCACTGCAGAGAGTGGTAGGCAAGCCTACAACAGTCGGGTTGCATAGGCTACACATGGTTACAAATAGCTTCAAAATTGAAATTTTTAATATCAAATATTGACCGGGATGCCGACCACTTGTGTAGGCCCTAACAGTTTGTTTTACAATAAGAAGCAAAAAGGCGACGAACAACTGTTTAGCCTACCTATCCTCGTGGTTGTGGAAGATGATCGTTAGCAGCTGTGAAGTCTTTTATTCTCAAGATGGCCTAATGGTAATGGTAATGGTGTAGCCTACTGTCTACGAAGACGTAGGCTAAAATACAACTACTGTATCTACAGTCATCCAAAAATGAATTGCCAGAGATAGGCTATGAAGGGGAAAAGTGCAGCATTTTAAACATAGCAAGATTATTTTTACCGGAACAGTTTGTTCTAATTTGTCTCGTGAAATTCGTGCTTGTGGACATCAATCACCTATCTTCTGTCCTTCTATTTCAAGTTATCATGTCATTTGATTATCACAAAATAAATGAAAACAGAATAGGCTTATGTGCTATAGCCTACAGCTCCGTTAGGCTAACTCCCGTATGTCAAAATAAACTGATTTTTGAGCTGAACTTAACACAGCAACCTCAAACACCACTGTTGAACCTAGGCTACTGCTTCAGTCATGTAAGAAATAAGCAGTTTATGAATTATCTTTACCCGTTTAATCAAGTCCACATGACTAAAATAACAGCATATTTAAAGGCTGAGCTAGCATAACAGCCTAATATAGCCGATGCTGCAATGAACTAGTAAAAAAGTTTCATAGCCTACAATTAATGAACTTCATCACTCACATTCTGAGTTTTTCTGGGTGGTTATATATCCATGCAGATCGTCTTCGAATGAGTCATCGCTGTTATATGTTATAATATGTTACAGAATTCATGACTTTAACGACATTAATGTTACATGATGCTGACTAACGCTGGCTATGGCTACCGTTTTAACGTCTGCTGAGTCTACATGCCTACCAAAACCTGTCGCTGTTCAGTTCAAGTTAAATGATGAAATATTGTTTGATTTTGTGTCAACTTTCAGAGGAAAGACATGTTCCTTTCTGGCCAAATTTTACAGCTTCTAAGAAAGTCTATCGTCTTAAGTGTAAACCGAAGTTTTGAACAGAGAAAAAGTTAGGCTACCATAGGCTACATGCAGGTTCTCCCCTAACGTTATCGATACAGATCAATGCACCAAATCAGGGCGATTTTAGCGAAATAACGTTCCTGTGACAGGCTATCAAATATTGAACAATGGGATAACATTTCATCATCACCTTTATTGATGCCTGAAATGTTGACATTGCTGAAATACAGAGATGTAGCCTACTGAGAGGCAGCTGCAGACAACGATGTTCAATGGGTTCAACTTGTCCCTTGTCTACCTGGTGGATGTAAACAAAGCTATAGAACCTAGAATACGTCACATGAAAAACGTTAATACTGTAGCATTGGAATCATTCTAGAACACTGTAGCGTTGGACTCATGCTAGAACACTGTAGCGCTGGCCTGATTCTAGAACACTGTAGTGTTCTCCTCACTGACATCCAGAGACTAAAGGAGTGAAGGCATTTTATTTTATTTATTTTAGTAAATCAAACCTACATTTGTGTTACAGTTTGGGGCCCATAATACAATTTGACCTTTATTCTGACCATTGATACACAGTGGAATAACCCCCCAACCCAACACACACACACACACTTCATTGTGCTGTTTCACTGATCCACAGAGGTCAATGAGCAAAACTCTCCGTCTCTCCTGGCTCTCTGTTCTTCAGATCCCGCAGACGTCAGAAGCTGCCCAACACACTCCGTAAGACATCACAAGCGTCCGCTGACATCCGCTGTGATATCCGCCTCACGCCTCCTTCACGTACGTTCTCACCGCCACCACCCCCCCCATCTTACATTTCTATGGAGAGAAAGAAGGAAGGCATGAGACTTTAAACCATCTCTACACTCTTCTTAATCTTAGTTCTTAATCTCTACACTATTTAGTTCTTTAAACCATCTCTACACCCAGTCATTTAGTTCTTAATCTCTACACTCAGTCATTTAGTTCTTAATCTCTACACTCAGTTATTTAGTTCTTAATCTCTACACTCAGCCATTTAGATCTTAATCTCTACACTATTTAGTTCTTTAAACCATCTCTACACTCAGTCATTTAGTTCTTAATCTCTACACTCAGTCATTTAGTTCTTTATCTCTACACTCAGTCATTTAGTTCTTAATCTCTACACTCAGTCAGAGTGTGGGCCCCAGGGTGAATAGATGGAGGGGATCCTAATGGGACAGAATAAATAACAAATGTTAAATATTTTCTAGCGGAGGGCATTTAGAGGAGTCTGGGAAAAGAGAGGGGGAGAGGAAGAGAGAGAGAGTTATTATTATATAAACTGTTGATATTTGAGTTTAGCCGCCAATCAAATTATACAGCCAGCCATTGAAGTAATGTTTTGATTGGCTGCAAATTATACAGCCAGCCATTGAAGTAATGTTTTGATTGGCTGCAAATTATACAGCTAGCCATTGAAGTAATGTTTTGATTGGCTGCAGTTTTCCATGGTTGCACTGTGTGGTATGTGGTACGGTCTCACCACTGGGACTTTGGCTCCACCTGAATTTACTGCAAATGGATTCATTCCGTCATCAATAGCAGAAGCAGGACATTCATCTCAACACACATCACAGACGGCACATAAATACACACAACACACACCACACACACACATAGACACACACAGACGCACACACCACAGACGGTCACATAAATACCCACAACACACACCACACACACCACAGGTGGCATAAATAGAAATAAATACATCCTCAACACACATAAAGCCCATAAAGCCCGTTGCTTAGATACAAAGATGACAGTGTCTCACTCCTTACCGCAATCAGCTTGCCATCCCCCACCTCCCGCTCGATGGTCGTCTCCTTGCCATCCCACGTCTGCGTCTGGACCAGCGTGCCCTTGTCCAGCGCCATGACGTTCTGCAACGCGTACACACACACTGTAGGAATCACGTTACGTTCTGCAACACATACACACACACTGTAGGAATCACGTTACGTTCTGCAACACATACACACACACTGTAGGAATCACGTTACGTTCTGCAACGCATACACACACACTGTAGGAATCACGTTACGTTCTGCAACGCGTACACACACACTGTAGGAATCTGCAACGCGTACACACACACTGTAGGAATCACGTTACGTTCTGCGACGCGTACACACACACTGTAGGAATCTGCAACGCGTACACACACACTGTAGGAATCACGTTACGTTCTGCGACGCGTACACACACACTGTAGGAAACCCACAATGTCCCCAAATGGCAAACCCTCCAGCCTTAATCATCGCTCACTCACTTTGGTCTTTCGGTCATCACCGGTGGTCTCGTCGAACTCTTCGTTCAGTTTGAACTTGACCTCTGTGTTTTTGAAAGTGCTTTGAGTCTTCATGGTGATGGTTCCATCAGTATCCATGGTGATGGTCAAGCTCGGTTTGGCTCTGCTGGCTACCTGCCGCAGGGCAAAGCCGACACCTGCAAACCACACACACGACACACTCATTAAGACACACACACGACACACTCATTAAGACACACACACACACGATACACTTATTAAGACACACACATGATTCAGTCCTTAAGACACACACATTACTCAATCCTTAAGATTGATCACCAAACTAGTTTAAACGCACACAGATATCCAATGAATGTAACCCCAAAAATGAACCGTTTCATACCCAGTTCCTTGAGGTACTCATCAAAATGAACCCTTTCATACCCAGTGCCTTGAGGTACTCATCAAAATGAACCCTTTCATACCCAGTGCCTTGAGGTACTCATCAAAATTTTCACTCTCCACCATCTTCCAGGTCCCAACAAACTTCTCGGCCATGATAGCTGCAGCGTCTGGTCTGGTCTGGTCTCTGGGGTGGTGCGTCTGAAAGTCCACATTCAGGTGAAGTCTTGGCGTCTCTCAGACGGGCTGCTTTTCAAGCAGCTCTGTGACCAGGGCTCAACGGTGACAGCCAATCAGAGCCTAGAACATGACATCACGCTGCTCACCATTCTCTGTGGTTAAAATATGTGGAGAAATAGGGAAGAGTTCAACTCCTCTCTAATGAGTCAGCAAGTCAGCATCCTTTTCTCAAGGTCTGCGCTGACCACAGGCAGCAGACTGGGTGAGAGGACAGAGCAGCCTTGTGCCAGAAGGCCGATGGAGAGTTGAAGGAACAGAACAACTCTTTTGGGAAATTAGATCATTTGCTGTCAACTCCAAAGATAGATAAAGAGGATACATACCCTTTTCTTCTCTGCATGTGTGCAATAACCCAGTCTGACACCGTTAGCCTAGCTTAGCATAATTCACTGGAAGTAGACAATTGTTTGATGGGCTTTAACCTTTATGACGATAGGACAGTACAGTGTAGGAGTAAGGGACTAGGGTTGCCACATTTGATGTGAAAATCCAGGACCCCCAAAAAAAAAAAAACAATAAATAAATAAATAAATAAATAGGCTATATATATACATTTTAAATTATAAAGTTATGCTGCTAATTGTCTGCTGTTGAACTTAGACTATATGGTGCATTGTCACTCATAATATTAACAATACACACACAAAAAAAAAATATTAACAATACAATAAAACGGTCGAGCAAACACATTGTTCAAGAGACTATCAAACCACATTACCAAAACGAAGTTCACCCAAGGGTAGGCTACTTACAATTTCAACAGCAACAAAGCCAAGTCGAAGTCCGTTTTGCAGTCTTCTTAGAAACTACAATCTGACTACATTTCCGAGGCACGATTGGATACTTACGCTGAGTTACATCCGGATGTGTTCGGACCGCGACCAGAAAGTTGCATATTCGTTTTTCCGCGGAGAAGCACTAGGGGGAGACGAAGCACCCACCACACGACCCAAAATGCGTAATGCCTGTGGTGAATACAATGTTGAAACATTTCCTATAGTTTCTTACCTATATTGGCCCTGATGCACTGTTTGACGCAGACACACGTACTGGCTTTGGACTCCTCTCCCTGCTGCTGTCCCTTCTATATTAGCCTACAGAGCAACTAGGACAGGCGCGTGTAACTACTAAGTGGGGTCTGGGTCTGTGGTTGCGCGCCAATTGCTAGGTAATAATGTAAACTCTATTTTTGCTGCCAATCAACAAAAACATGCCTTTTATGTCTGTGTATGTAGGCCTAGGCTACATGGGATTTGATGTACGATAAACACAACCAAGAACAAAACCGTTGAAATGATACGGTACGGTGGTACGGTCTCACCACTGCAAAAGGACTTTGAACAAGCCAGAATCGAACCTGTGAAATGACCGCAGGTTGGAATCAAACCTGAGTTCTGCAGGGTCACTGACCCCCAAAGTTTCTAGTGCGGCAGAGGCGGACAGAGTACACAGCTTCATTACTTGAGTAAAAGTACAGATACCCTTTGCTCAATTTTACTCAAGTACAAGTAAAAGTATAACAGTCAGATGTCTACTTAAGTAAAAGTACTGAAGTACTTGTTTTTAAAGTACTTGAGTATCAAGAGTACAAGGGTACATTTTCTAAATATTGCATTACTACTGCCACAGTGCTTACATTTATGTACAGAAACGTCCTACATGGAGTTATGAAAAATGTTAATGTTAATACCTTGGAGAATGTAAAAGGAATTGAAAGTAAAATCAAGTCATTTTCATCTTTTTACCATGTTGCCAGGGATGTGCAGTATTTCAAATAAAAATACTATTTTGTAATTGAAACACTTGAAGCGAAAACTATCATTAACTTGTTCAGAAAATTGAAATAGTCTGGCAAGGTGGGGCCACAGGTTGGCACATTCCCGGGAGGGACCTGTTGCGTCTTCATCCATTGTTTCGTCCATGGTTTCATCTCTTATCTAAATCTGACCATGGAGTTGACTTTGGCGGAAAGCTGAAGGTGATTGCTGGCTGTCCCAATCAGTGGCGCCTGCACAATCCAATCACGTTTGAGAGGAAACAACAAATTGAGGGTTTCGAGATTTTTTGCTTTTCCTTTTTTTTAGAAGAAGTAACAGGTACTCAAGGCTATGGATAGAAATGTAGTGGAGTAAAGAGTACAATATTTGCCTCTCAAATGTACTTGAGTAAAGTCATGAGTACTCCTCAAAAATGATACTCGAGTAAAGTACAGATCCCTCAAAACTGTACTCAAGTAAATGTACTCCGTTACTGTCCGGCTCTGTAGTGCGGTATGTGGTATAGTGTGGGATGTGGTACGGTCTCACCACTGCAAAAGGACTTTGAACAATCTGTGTGAGAGAGCTCTGTAAGAGACAACTGTCTGTCAGTATGTCAGCGATGGGTCACATGATCTGTTTTGTGCCGAGTTGGCCCACCTGGATAAAGGTCTGCCTGATCTGAAAGACAAACTAGTGACCCTTTCCTGAACGCATTTGCTTTCAATGGAGGGTTTTTTCTGGTTATCTGCAGATGCAAATGTACAGTTTAAACCTTGGTCATTTGGGGAAAGCATATTATGAAATATTGCTGTCAATATCAATACCAAGATGATGCGATGTTACCCGTTTCTATTGTCTTTGGATGAATGAAGACATGAAGTACCCTTCACTCCTGTTCACATGAAGCACCCTTCACTCCTGTTCACATGAGGGTCCTGTGGGATGTCTTTCCTGTTCCCGTCCTCACCAAGGTGCCCCCCCATCTGCTGAACCATGCAAACCTACAAATAAAATACATTTTAAGGGGTGCTGCTGGGGGGCAGATAAGCAGGGGCGCTGCTGGGGGGGGGGCAGATAAGCAGGGGCGCTGCTGGGGGGGGGGGCAGATAAGCAGGGGCTGGGGGGGCAGGATAAGCAGGGGGCTGTTGGGGGCAGCACTGACGCCTGATAATACTCTATAACATCGGGGGCCCCAGAACTATTGTCTGTCATAGGGCCCAAATTTTCTAGCAGCGCCCCTGCTGATAAGTGTAGTGACTCCTGTATGGACAACACACTCCGTATGATCTCACTCAAGCCTTCATCTCATCACTTGTGTCTTGCAGTGAGACACATGCATGTACAGTATGTATTAATGTATCAATATGTAGTGTCCCACCACTGCTTTTACACAAGTTTGCCACCTAACTATCATAGTTTCTTTACTTCCCGGATTTTTTTACAAGAGGTTTCACAAGCACTAAGTTCTGTTTTTCCTAACAGAAAGATTGGTGGGTGTAGCGTGGTTGCAGTGTTCTAAATCAATAAGACATGTTATTGGACAATATACTACTGCAAATGGAATTTTACTGTGATACCTTATACTGTGATGCTCTATAACCTGATGCACTTTAAAGCACTCACACTACTATATTAAAGCACTCACACTACTCTGTTAAAGCACTCACACTACTCTATTAAAGCACTCACACTACTCTATTGCCTGATGCACTTTAAAGCACTCACACTACTATATTAAAGCACTCACACTACTCTATTAAAGCACTCACACTACTATATTGCCTTATGCACTTTAAAGCACTCACACTACTATATTAAAGCACTCACTACTCTATTAAAGCACTCACACTACTATATTGCCTTATGCACTTTAAAGCACTCACACTACTATATTAAAGCACTCACACTACTCTATTGCCTTATGCACTTTAAAGCACTCACACTACTCTATTAAAGCACTCACACTACTATATTAAAGCACTCACACTACTATATTAAAGCACTCACACTACTCTATTAAAGCACTCACACTACTATTACTATATTAAAGCACTCACACTACTATATTGCCTTATGCACTTTAAAGCACTCACACTACTCTATTAAAGCACTCACACTACTATATTAAAGCACTCACACTACTCTATTAAAGCACTCACACTACTATATTAAAGCACTCACACTACTACATTGCCTTATGCACTTTAAAGCACTCACACTACTCTATTAAAGCACTCACACTACTATATTAAAGCACTCACTACTCTATTAAAGCACTCACACTACTATATTAAAGCACTCACACTGCTTTAATTAAAGCACTCACACTACTCTATTAAAGCACTCACACGACTCTATTAACTATTAAAGCACTCACACTACTATATTAAAGCACTCACACTACTACATTGCCTTAAAGCACTTTAAAGCACTTAAAGCACACTACTACACACTACTCACACTACTTAAAGCACTCACACTACTATATTAAAGCACTCACACTGCTTTAATTAAAGCACTCACACTACTCTATTAAAGCACTCACACGACTCTATTAAAGCACTCACACTACTATATTAAAGTACTCACACTACTCTATTGCCTTATGCACTTTAAAGCACTCACACTACTATATTAAAGCACTCACACTACTCTATTAAAGCACTCACACTACTATATTAAAGCACTCACACTACTCTATTGCCTGATGCACTTTAAAGCACTCACACTACTCTATTAAAGCACTCACACTACTATATTAAAGCACTCACACTACTCTATTGCCTTATGCACTTTAAAGCACTCACACTCACTTCTTTGCGTTTTTCAATGCTGACACAATGATACTATTTTTCCAGAATGCCTCTCCGTGACCTGTACACATCCTAATGCTGGTGCCCTGAGAAAAAAACCTGTTTGAAATAGTGCACCTTGTGTGTGTGTGTGTGTGTGAAAAGACAAGAGTGAAAGACAGTGTACACAGACAGACTCATGCGGTGGGTTGTTGTTGTTGGTCTCGGGCGAGTGCTAAACGACATAAGTAAGTGGTAGGCTCGTCCGTGCATATTAGCAGAAGACGTGTGTCATTGAAATACATAGGCCAATGTCTATGGTGACTACGGCCCTGGCTAAGATACAATCTGATAAACTTACTTGCAGTAACATATTCAAACTTATGTTTGACTGTGATTTCGTAGATTATGCAATTAAATCAAACATACATTTTCCAGTTTTGTGTCCATTTGTGTGACAAATACCCAAACAAACTTGTTCCTTGAATAATAAAATAAAAAATAATTGAATCAGTGTAAGACAATTTCACTTTTATTCTGGATTGATACACTGCAGTAATTGAACCACGCACGCACACGCACATACACACACACACACTCACACACATTCAAATGCCACAAGTGCTGTTTCAGTTATCCAGAGGAAAATACGACTCTGATCTGAGAGTCTTCTGTTGTCTTCACATCCCACAGGCCTCCAGAGACTTAGGCCCTCGCGTACGTCCTCACCGACACCACATCTCCCGCCTTGCATCTCTATGGACAGGCAGACAAAGAAGGTAACAGGAGCATGTTTTAGGGTACAATATTTAAAGATAGCGTAGAGGTAACAGGAGCATGTTTTAGGGTACAATATTTAAAGATGGCGTAGAGGTAACAGGAGCATGTTTTAGGGTACAATATTTAAAGATGGCGTAGTAATAGCAGTAGAACGTGAAGAAATAACCGTCAAAATCTCTATGCTTTGTGTTGCCTAGACAACCACTAAATTGTAAATCTAATATAATGCGCAAGATCCAAAGCAGTACAACATCAAGACCTGAACACATCATTCATCACATACCCGTTACCATATCTCACGATTGGCATGGGGTACTTTCCATAAGATCATCTCTCAATGCAAATAAAACCAACTATTAGGCTAACTGAAATAAAACCATCCCAATCTCTAGGTATGTTGAAGGGTATGTGATGATGTGGGGTTATTTCAATTCCAAAGGCCAAGGGAACTTTATCAGGATGTATAGTACCCTGGATCCATGAAATAACTGGCCTTTAAAAATAAAAATCTGTCTGCTGCTTCTATGGGAATTAACATAGGGGTATGAATACTTATGCACCCTGTATTTTAATGAAGAACATTTATTTATTTAAGATATATTATTCATTCACACAGACATTACATGGGCTGAAGACGTTTAATAGTAGTGACAGCACCTAATTAGCACTTCTCCCGCTGTGTTTGCGTGATACTCCCACTTTTCCCTCACCCTCCCATAAATGCATATGCATGTGAAAATATGTTCCATGGCAGCATGGATGTGAAAAGAAAATGGTTGCCCCATAACACAGTGCATTTAGTAGTGTGTGAATGTCCCACACTGCGAAGCATTAGGCCTGCTGTATAGTTTGATAGTGCAGCTGAAGTTAGACTTGGAAAATAATCTGTCTGTTTTTCTTTACAGCCATTCCATTACTGAAAAGTTGATTCAATTTCTATGTTAAAATGTTCTATTTTAAAAAGGATAGAAAATAAATATTTGTGTGTGCTGTAAAGTGGTTAGAAAAATTGAAATCAGAATTGTCTAAAATCGGCAGGTCAAACTCTAGGAAAAATCGGAATAGGCCCAGAAAATTGCAATCGGTGCATCTCTGATTCCCTTCTCTTCACTGTGTGTGTGTCCAATAACCCAGTCTGACACTGTTAGCCTAGCTTAGCATAATTCACTGTGTGTGTGTGCAATAACCCAGTCTGACACCGTTAGCCTAGCTTAGCATAATTCACTGTGTGTGTGTGCAATAACCCAGTCTGACACTGTTAGCCTAGCTTAGCATAATTCACTGGAAGCGGATTACACCAGTTTGCCTAGCTTAGCATACTCCACTGGAAGGGGCTTACACCAGTTAGCCTTTTAGCAATAGGCCTAGGCTAGCTATAGGCTAACTGAGGAGTGAGGATAAAAGTGTCAGTTATTACACACACAGAGAAAAGAAGGGAATGTATTATCTTATCCAACTCTAGGGTAAATGGCAAATAAACTAATTTGCCAAAGAAGTTGGTGGTTCCTTTAAAGCTGCAGTTAGCAAATCTGACAGATTGAGGAGACCTAGCCAAAATTTTGAATGTTTACAACTCTCATGCCCCTCCCCCACTACCACCAAGCACCCTCTCATCAAGTTTGTGCTCGTCAGTGTGCACCAGACTGCACTGGTTAACAGTCAGATCTCACACAGCCCTGTTCTGATTGGACCAAAAGAACCGGGAGCTGTGGATTTTTGCAAAACAAATAACAGGCTCTAGGTGGAGGTAGAAGTGCAGGTTTTTTTCTAAAACCAGCTGATTTATGTTGTTCTGTCGGAGCATAGTGTCGGTATCAGTAAATATAATTAAAAAAATTGCCAACTGCAGCTTTAAATATAAAATGTGTGGTGTTTCAATCCTTACCACAATGAACTTGTCGCCCACCAACTCTCTCTCAATGGTCGTCTCCTTGTCATCCCAGGTCTGCTTCTGAATCATTACACCATTGTCCAGGGTCACTACGTTCTGCAAATGCACACACATAGAAGGTAACCGATCAACTACCCACAGGTAAAATATCTCTAAATGCCTTTAAACCCTTAATGGTGCTATGTGTATGTGTGTTTTTGGAGTTTTCTCTCTCTTTTTTTAATGAACGTGTTTAGAGAGTAATGTAATTTAAAATTTGCTTTTATTTTCCCTCTAAGTATAGTTTGAATGGTATCTTCATTTGTAACGTGCTGACCCTAATAACTTCACACAATAAAAAATAATTATATATAAATATAAAAAAAATGCTAAGTGTAGTGTAATGGCTCTAGCTGGTCAGTGGTTTTACAAGTTAACTTCAGTGGTATTACTCCAGTGGTATTGCAAGTTAACTCCCGTGGTATTGCAAGAGAGCAGGCCGCTAGCCGGTCTGTGTGCTAACTTCAGAGGAAATCTGGTCAAAACAAAGAATATAAGGCAAAAGCAAATAACATCTATTTCTAGCTTCTTTTTTCCAGCATTTTCAATGGCTGTTTTTGCACATAGCACCATAGCGCCTCACTCACCTTAGTCTTTCTGTCATCACCAGTGATCTGCTCGAACTCTTCGTTCAACTTGAACTTAATCTCTGTGTTTTTGAAAGTGGTTAACGTCTTCATGGTGATGGTTCCATCAGTGTCCAGAGTCACGATCTGGCTTGGCTTGGCTCGGCTCGCAATCTGGCGGAGAGCGAAGCCCACGCCTGCAAACACCAGACATGACACACACTCCTTAAGATTAATCACCGAAACAGTTCACACACAAACAACACACATGACACACCTTAAGATTAATCACCGAAACGGTTCACACACAAACAACACACATGACACACTCCTTAAGATTAATCACCGAAACGGTTCACACACAAACAACACACATGACACACTCCTTAAGATTAATCATCGAAACAGTTCACACACAAACAACACACATGACACACACACATTACTCAGTCCTTAAGACACACACACACATGACACACTCATTAAGACACACATTACTCAATCCTTAAGATTGATCACCAAACAAGTTTAAACATACACAGACATCCAATGAATGTAACCCCAAAATGAACCCTTTCATACCCAGTGCCTTGAGGTACTCATCAAAATGAACCCTTTCATACCCAGTGCCTTGAGGTACTCATCAAAATGAACCCTTTCATACCCAGTGCCTTGAGGTACTCATCAAAATGAACCCTTTCATACCCAGTTCCTTGAGGTACTCATCAAAATTTTCACTCTCCACTATCTTCCAGGTCCCAACAAACTTCTCGGCCATGATAGCTGCAGCGTCTGGTCTGGTCTGGTCTGGTCTGGTCTCTGGGGTGGTGTGTCTGAAAGTCCACGTTCAGGTGAAGTCTTGGCGTGTGGTAACTCTTAGACAGCTGTGCAGCCAGACAACCAATCACAGCTTGTGACATCACTCAGCACTGTCTGATATTCCCTGCTGTTCAAACATGAGGATTAGGGCAAGAGGTCAACCCGTCTGTTGGTTCAGCTCAGTTCTCCTGTCATAATGGCTGCGCTGACCGCAACGCAATGCTATAGTGAGCAAGTTAGTTAATTAGCGGATTATCCACAAAGTCGGTTTCACAGTCACTGTTCATGCAACTTTACATATCACGTCTCACAGTAACATATAGGGGCAGCCGTGGCCTACTGGTTAGCACTCTGGACTTGTAACCGGAGGGTTGCCGGTTCGAGCCCCGACCAGTAGGCACGGCTGAAGTGCCCTTGAGCAAGGCACCTAACCCCTCACTGCTCCCCGAAATAGCTGTTGATGCAGGCAGCTCACTGCGCCCGGGATTAGTGTGTGCTTCACCTCACTGTGTGTACACTGTGTGCTGTGTGTGTTTCACTAATTCACGGATTGGGATAAATGCAGAGACCAAATTTCCCTCACGGGATCAAAAGAGTATATATACTTATATATATACTTATACATATCACATGGCACAAAGTGCACAACAGCAACATTGCCACGTTTCATTAATAATCTACATTTATAGTTATGGTTCTGGTATTTGGCTTTTGTCCAAAGTTATTACAGGCTGTCTTTGGACGTGGGATGTCTTTTTAAGTTGGATGAAGTCCTGATGCTGTTACAGAACATAAAAATATAATAATAATCTTTATTTACACTATATCACTATAACACTATATATAAAATATAATAATAATCTTTATTTGCATAGCACTTTTCAAAAACTAGGTCACAAAGTCAAAATCAGCAAAATCAAACAGGCAATAAAAGTAATGTATTTTCAAAAGAAAAGCAAAGAATTGAATGGAAATGGCAGTTGAGTGGGTGCATTGTGGGTATTGTAATGCATGTGATGACCTCACTGTTTCAACTCTGAGAGTTTTAGCACAGAGAGGCCTATTATCTTGGCACCAGGTGGCCTGTTGTCTTGGCACTAGGGCTTACATGAGGTAGGTTTGTATGGTTTGCACATGATGGAAAAACAGGTAGGCTGGGAAGCATAGTCTGCCATGTCTCCATTTGCACAAAGATGTGCTGTTCCTTTATGTAATAAGGTACCTGTCAACGTGCCAGTGATCCGTCATGTGATTTCTTTTGAACAGGCTATTGACCCACCAGGACGACGGGATAAAGGTCTACCTAAAACCTACGCAACAGACAAATAAACCTCTGACCCTATCCTCTGTGTGTTTGCTTTAACTCTGACTTTTTTGCTTTTTGCATGTGCAAATGTAGTGTTTATGCCTTAGCCATGTGGTGTTAGCATTGTATAATGTACTGTTGTTAATGTCAACATGATGCAATGTAATATACATTAGCAGTGTTTAAAAGAACGGCGTTAGGTAACAACGTTATTTTTTCGGTAACGGGGTAATCTAACTAATCACTTTTCCCGTCGTTACAATGCCGTTAACGTTACTGGACGTTAAATACAGGGCGTTACTATGCATTGATTGAATAAACTGTGTAATCCGAACGCACCCTGGCTCACAGCTAGTGAGGGGCGGGGTAATAACGACATAAGCGATTATGATTGGCTAAGGCAGAGTCATGTTTCATGATAGCCAATCAGAGCCAGTGTTTTTACACACTTGCCAGCACACGTGCCACACACACACGCAACAGCTAAAATAGAGATTCGACGAAACAGCAACGGTCTGGAGCAATCCGATGAAAAGTTGGCATTTTCAAGGTGGAGATATAAGCACTACTTTAAATTCATTGTGGTCAAAGGCAAGAACGTGCATGTAATGTGTACATTATGTCCAGGAGCGAAGACTTTGTCGACATCCGTTGTAAGCAACTCTAATTTAATGAAGCATCTCACACACGCATCTAAGGCTAGTGGCCAAAAACACCGATACCTCCACTACAGATGATAGCTCGCCATCCACTAGCAAAGAAGGACTCGGAGCAAAGTCCTCCAAGCAGCAAAAGCTAGATCTTTCTGCCTCACAACAAAAACCTATGACACAGGCTGAAGTCAACTGTAGGTCTGTCGATGTGCGATATCTTGAATTTCCCCTTGGGGGTCAATAAAGTATCTATCTATCTATCTATCTATCTAATAAATATCGAAAGTTATGTAGCCTACAAACACCTGTCTGTTCTACTCATTTCAACTGCCTGCTCAAAAAAATCCAAATTCTTTGACATATATAGCAAATAGTTACTTTCCCTGGTAACGAGTTACTCTTATCATAGAGTAATTCAGTTACTAACTCAGTTACTTTTTGGAACAAGTAGTGAGTAACTATAACTAATTACTTTTTTAAAGTAACGTTCCCAACACTGTACATTAGCCATGTGGTGTTAGCATATTATAACGTACTGTTATTAATATCAACATGATGCAATGTGATATACCGTTAAACTTCAAATAAAAGTCCCAAATAGACGCCCGTCTCTTTTACACGCCTGGTGTGGCTACAGGTTTGGAGTAGAGGCCTGGTCTGTTTTTTTAGTTCCGGGTTGTATTTTCCTAAAACCCGCTAGATCGTCTGTTAAAGCCAGTTTTATGGTGCAGATTGTGCAGTTCTGATTAATAAAAACTGCGGCGGTGAAAGCTGGAGTTCCAAATTGTCTAAACTTTTTTTTGATATGGATAGGCCTATGCTATGTCCTACATTGTTCAAATCATCCCATTTTGTTTCAAATTTGTGCATTAGACAAAATATTTGATCTTGTCATGGCAAGGATAGGCCGACAGTAAGCCTACTTGTTTTTACGCTGGCAACAAAACAAAATGGTTCACGAGGGTTCTTTTTTCTAAATACATTTCTTTTCATTTTGATGAGTACCTCAAGGCATTGGGTATGAAAGGGTTCATTTTGATGAGTACCTCAAGGCACTGTGTATGAAAGGGTTCATTTTGATGAGTACCTCACGGCACTGGGTATGAAAATGTTTCTGTTTTAAAATTGAGTACCAACTATTTGAGAACATTCTTGTGGAAAGGGTTAGGTACAGATATAAGATACAGTATGTGTGTGTATTTGTGGCATGTTAACCTGAGATATAAGATTTGTGTGTGTATTTGTGGCATGTTAACCTGAGATATAAGATGTGTGTGTGTATTTGTGGCATGTTAACCTGAGATATAAGATATGTGTGTGTATTTGTGGCAAGTTAACCTGCAGATATAAGATATGTGTGTGTGTATTTGTGGCATAATAACCTGAGATATAAGATATGTGTGTATTTGTGGCAAGTTAACCTGCAGATTGGGTAAGTGATGCCTCTGATGTGTTTTCTGCAGGTGTGGGCTTTGCTAAGCGTCAGATTGCAGGCAAAGTCGAACCAAGTGTGACCGTCTCCGTGGACACTGACCAAGTGTGACCGTTTCCGTGGACGCTGACCAAGTGTGACCGTCTCCGTTGGACGCTGATCAAGTGTGACCGTTTCCGTGGACGCTGATGGAACCATAACCTGGAATACGGGAAGAAAAGAAATCAAGTTGAAACTGAACGAAGAGTTTGAAGAGACCACCGGTGATGCCCGAAAGACTAGAATGAGTCATTATCTCAACCACCGGTGATGACCGAAAGACTAGAATGAGTCATTATCTCAACCACCGGTGATGACCGAAAGACTAGAATGAGTCATTATCTCAACATCTTTGTTTTTGTTTGGTTTAGTTATTCACTTGGACAATGGCACGCTGGTCCAGAAGCAGACCTGGGGCGGACCATTGAGAGAGAGTTGGTGAGTGACAACAAGTTTGTCACGGTGAGGAGTGTTTGGCTACACGTTTCTCTTCGTCTTTGGTCAAATGTGCTGTATACACACCCTAGCAACACTCACATCCTTGACAGAAAATGTTTTGGATCAGAATGACACTGTGTCTCTCTCCCTCTCTCTGTCAGTGTGTGCCATGTTATTTCTCTGTGTATGAATGAAGAATCAGAATAAACATTTAATATACCCAATTGATGTTTGAGTGATTCCTCTTTGTGGCTAACAGTGAGGGTCATATACTTTTGATAAGGATTATATATTATATTTCCCTGCACCCATAATATTGTAAAATGAATAGTATCACATTTTCCTGCCACCATACTATTGTAAAATAATAATAACATATAATATTATGTCAAGCTCTCTGCAAAAGCACAAGTACAAAACTAGGTTGTCTTTTGCTTTTCACACACACACCTTACACACACACACCTCACACACACACACCTCACACACACACACCTTACACAAACCCATGTCCATAATGTTCAGTAACACTGTGCTCTGGCGTGTCTCATGCTGGCATCCTGACAAATGTCTGACACTGTGTGTGTCTGTATGTGTGTGTGTGTGTGTCTGCATGTGTGTGTGTGTGTCTGTATGTGTGTGTGTGTGTCTGTATGTGTGTGTGTGTGTCTGTATGTGTGTGTGTGTGTCTGTATGTGTGTGTGTGTGTGTCTGTATGTGTGTGTGTGTGTCTGTATGTGTGTGTGTGTGTGTCTGTATGTGTGTGTGTGTGTGTGTCTGTATGTGTGTGTGTGTGTCTGTATGTGTGTGTGTGTGTGTCTGTATGTGTGTGTGTAGTGAGTAACCTGGAGTAAATAGTAAAGGAGAAACCCTCTGGCTTTGTTTTGACTGGAGAATGAAGCCAATGAAGAGCTCTTCTATCAGGAGGTTTAACCCGCAGTTGATATTTACCTCTCACTCTGAGTTGATAGTTCTTCTATCAGGAGGTTTACCTTTCAGTCTGATTGTAGTCAGGATTGTAATGAAACCGCACGTTGTCGGAATGCCCCTCTATTCTACCAGAAAGACTACCAGAGGTCAGAGGTTGTCCAGTTCAGTGCTGGGTCACTGGTCACTACTGGTCACTGGGTACAAGTTCATGATGATGCCAAAGAGGCATGTGCACACTACAAACAATAACGTCCCAAAAGATTCCTACCTTCAGGGATCACCACGGTGAACACCCACACAATGGGTTGCCATAGTAACAATGAGGAAACCGCTGTAGTTACCACCAAGAGTGACCAGACCTATTATGGGCTGTAGAGCAAAGGTTAAATAGCCTCATAATACATCAGCCTAACGTCTACACACACTGCAACACACACACATAGCCTAACGTCTACACACACTGCAACCCCCCTGTACACATCTCATAATACATCAGCCTAAAGTCTACACACACACTGCAACACACACACATACTGTAGCCTAACGTCTACACACACACTGCAACACACACACATACTGTAGCCTAAAGTCTACACACACACTGCAACACACACACATACTGTAGCCTAAAGTCTACACACACACTGCAACCCCACTGTGCTCATCACTCCTGCTGTGCCCTTTTGCCAGCTTGATATGTGGCTCCGTGTGTGTGTGTATGTGGCTCTGATAGAATAGCTGACTACGCCATGATGGGACTTGCACCCAAAGATATAATTCAGAGATCAGTATCCTTAACTCAGGAAGGCACTCCGGTTCGTAGAACTGACAGAGACATGGTTCCATAAAAGAACTTGAAGAGGGCACGGCTGAGGCTGACCGGTGGGAGGGCAGCGGCTAATTAATGAGTATCCAAAGGAGGCACCCCAATCACACGCGCTTAGTCACACACACACACAAGCAAGGCAATGATACACTCAGTGAGAGACAAATGTCACAGCACACAAAGATGGGAACCCATCACCACCAGGAACTGCCCCCACTTTCGGCTCTCAGCACCTAAACAGAGGGGACAGACAAGGATGACAGACAGCTCACATATACAAAGTGTAAAATCACAAACAAGCAATAAAAGAAAAACAAACTGTCACAGTGAGGACCCGCAGTTCTCCTTAGTGAGGACAACACAAATGAACAAAGATTGAAACAGAAAGACAAATCACAAAACAAAGAGGTCAACACTTTGCCGATCAACAGCACTTGGGAAAAAGGCCTCCAGTCAAGCGTATAGGAAACGAAGAAACAGACAAGCGTAGAAACAGACAAGCGTAGAAACAGCGTAGGCTACAAACAACAATAACAACAACAATAACGCAACGCAGAACAGGGAAGAACAACTAGTGTGTGTGTGTGTGTGTGTGTGTGTGTGTGTGTGTATAGTGTGTGTGTATAGTGTGTGTGTGTGTGAGTGTGTATAGTGTGTATAGTGTGTGTGTGTGTGTATAGTGTGTATAGTGTGTGTGTGTGTATAGTGTGTGTGTACATAGTGTGTGTATGTGTGTGTATAGTGTGTGTGTACATATAGTGTGTGTGTATAGTGTGTGTGTGTTAGTGTTCATTTTGTTTTTAATTTAGTCTTAGTCTTAGTCTTGTGAAATGTCCTTTTTTAGTCTTTGTCATATTTAGTCATTCAAATATCATTTTTGTTAGTCAAGTTTTTAGTCGACTGAAAGTCTCGTCATTTTAGTCTAGTTTTTAGTCATAAAGAAAACTAAAGGTATCTTAGTCTTAGTCAGTTTTAGTCAACACATTTTAGTCTTTTTTATAACAAATTATTTCTGATTACCATTTGAGTCAAATAGTGTTTCACACATCTCAATTTTCCAACAATATTGTGTGTCCACAGGGCTACTCGCCTGTTATAATTACTCATTCTGATTTTTTGTCAGTCAGTATGTTTTACATGCACAGGTAAGTCGAGCTACAGTTATAGCTCGGCTGGGATTTGACCATAGACAGTAAAGATTTGACTGGACCACTGTCATATTCGTAGACCAGTGTTTCTCAAAGTGTGGTCCGGGAATCACTGGTGGTCCGCAAAGCTATCTCAAGTGGTCCGTGAGCAGACGTGGGTAAAATATAATATAGATGAGTTGTTTGCAATATTGAACCAACTTGTATGTAAAAACAGTTCTGCAACACTGTCTATGTAAGATATGCCAGTTTAAATCATACAGTATGAATCCACACAATAAGCAAAGTGCAAAGACAATAAGCAAGGTGGTTCAGTGAGTAGGCCTATAGTGTAGACTAATTATAGGCTACTGTTGAAGTAGGTCTAATCTTTTTTTTTTTTTTTTTAGCTAGGGTTAGTTAAGTGGTCCTGAAACTGAAAAAGTTTGAGAAACACTGTCGTGAGACCAAAGTATTAATGTTTTACTCCTACCGCTAGATGGCTTATATGCCAAACACAACACATTCCCCAAACAGACTCTCCATCTTAGCCATAGCTAACTTGCTAGCGAACTTTCCATATTAGCTTACTTGCTAACAAACTTTGCATCATCAGTCTAACTAGTTAAATAGTTGACATTACATGATGAACATTTTCGTATGGACATTCTGGTGGATGTTAATTTGTATGAGAGAAGCTTCAACTTCTGGGTATGTAGCATTGTGGCATAAAGCTTAGGTAGTTAGTTGGTAACTCTGGCAGAAATCTCCAGTGTTTTTGTTCCATGTAGTTTCGTGTTGCAGCCACAGGGTTGCAGCAACAGCACATAGACTAGCCTACAGGAAAGCTGTTATTATGAACTCATTCGAATATTTTGAAAACATAACAGCTAGATATTCTGTCTTCTCATTTTGTAGACGAAAATGAAGAGAGATTTTATCTTAGTTCTTATTTCATGCAAAACATTTTAGTCTCGCCTTTTTTTCAAACAATAATGCATCTTAAGATAGTCTTAGTCAGTGTTTCAGGACATTACTGCCGCCTCGTCATCGTCTCGTCTTAGTCATGAAAAAAAAGGTCGTTGACGAACATATTTCCTCTCGTCTCGTCTGACGAAATTAACACTAAGAACAATCAATAAAGTGGGGTCAGTTCGTCAAGCCCCCATTCCTTCATAATGAGCGCTATAGCACCCAAATGAGTTCCAACGATTTTCTATCGTACTCACCAAAATGAACCCTTTCATACCCAGTGCCTTGAAGTACTCATCAAAATGTTCACTCTCCACCATCTTCCAGGTCCCAACAAACTTCTCGGCCATGATAGCTGCAGCGTCTGGTCTGGACTGGTCTCTGGGGTGCTGCGTCTGGTCTGGACTCATGTGAGGCTTTTCAATCATCTCTGCAGCGAGGTGATGGCTCAGCCAGCCAATCAGAGCCTGCGACATCACAGCCCAGGTGGAATAGAAGTGTGATCAAAGTTCCGCAGGTGTCAGGTGAGTCACCTCAGACTGGGTGAAAGGACTGCATGGGCATCTGGTTTGGATGAAATAACATTTGGCACTGTTTCAACATTTTACAGCATGCTAACATTTGGCACCGTTTCACAGTTTACAGTGTTGAAACTGAGAAATAGCATTTGGCACTACGCTAATACCCATCTTAACACCAATGCCCTCTGCCTCACTAATACCCCTAATACCCCTGCCCATCTTAACACCAATGCCCTCTGCCTCACTAATACCCCTGCCCATCTTAACACCAATGCCCTCTGCCTCACTAATACCCCTGCCCATCTTAACACCAATGCCCTCTGCCTCACTAATACCCCTGCCCATCTTAACATCATGCCCTGTGCCACACTGACACTCCTGCCCATCTTAACACCAATGCCCTGTGCCACACTGACACTCCTGCCCATCTTAACACCAATGCCCTCTGCCACACTGACACTCCTGCCCATCTTAACATCATGCCCTGTGCCACACTGACCTGCCCATCTTAACACCAATGCCCTGTGCCACACTGACACTCCTGCCCATCTTAACACCAATGCCCTGTGCCACACTGACACTCCTGCCCATCTTAACACCAATGCCCTCTGCCACACTGACACTCCTGCCCATCTTAACATCATGCCCTGTGCCACACTGACACTCCTGCCCATCTTAACACCAATGCCCTGTGCCACACTGACACTCCTGCCCATCTTAACACCAATGCCCTGTGCCACACTGACACTCCTGCCCATCTTAACACCAATGCCCTCTGCCACACTGACACTCCTGCCCATCTTAACACCAATGCCCTGTGCCACACTGACACTCCTGCCCATCTTAACACCAATGCCCTGTGTCACACTGACACTCCTGCCCATCTTAACACCAATGCCCTGTGCCACACTGACACTCCTGCTCATCTTAACACCAATGCCCTGTGCCACACTGACACTCCTGCCCATCTTAACACCAATGCCCTGTGCCACACTCCTGCCCATCTTAACACCAATGCCCTGTGCCACACTGACACTCCTGCCCATCTTAACATCATGCCCTTTGATGCCATTTTTCCCACAAGGTTTCTGTCTGACCCTTACACATCCTTACACACCGGTGCCCTGTG
>NC_063208.1:1290612-1318112 GCF_017589495.1 Alosa alosa
GCAGACGAGGAAAACGAGGAAATCTCGCGGGCACTTCTGACTCATTGAACTGAGCCCTGCGTGTTCCATCCCGCGGGCAACCACGGACTCACGCCTCCTTCACATACGTCCTCACCGCCACCACGTCTCCCATCACACATTTCTACAGAGATTAAAAACAAACCAAAAACATCACAGCAGCACGTTATCATCAGTGACAGCGGAGTAGCCTGCACGCGCGCTTCAACGAGCCAATACTTGCCTCGTGTTTGTAGAAAGCATCAACACAATAACGCAGCATTAATGGATTTGATTATAATGCACATGAGAAGATAATTGTTAGAGCCGTTCAGTTTTGTTTTTAGTCCATTCTGTCAGTAGTGAGGACATATATTGCGAAGTGTCGGTGCGGACATGCAGTAAAGCAAAAAGCAGCCACTACATTATTCCTTACCGCGATCAACTTTCCATCGGTCACCTCTCTCTCTACTGTCGTCTCTTTGCCGTCCCACATCTGTTTCTGGACGAGTTTGCTGTTTTCAAGAGTTACTACCGTCTGCAAATAAACGAAGAAACAATCCGTTAACTCCTAACGGGAGTGTCAAAACGTCAACTGACGGAGCGTCCGGTATGCGTGCTGACCTTGGTCTTTCTGTCGTCGGCGGTGGTCTCATCGAACTCTTCATTCAGTTTAAACTTAATTTCGGTCGTTTTGAAAGTGCTTTGTGACTTCATGGAGATCATCCCTTGGTCATCCATAGCGACGATAAGGCTTGGCTTGGTCCTGTTTCCTACCTGACGGGTGGCGAAGCCCACACCTGCAAATCAAGAGGAGAATTAGAATGTATAGTCTATAGTCTGTAAATTCTAATATGCATCGCACCATATTACTAGGTTATATGTAGGCCTAGACTTCGAATTATTTTATTTTGTTCTGACATTTCTGAAATTGTTGCCCGTCTGCAGATCCCGTGCATTCATTAGGACAGTTTCAAATGTAATCGAAAAAAAAATAAAAAATAAAAAACAAATGAAAAAACCTAAACAAATCATACCCAACGCTTTCATGTACTCATCAAAGTTGTCACTCGTAACCATTTTCCACGTTCCAACAAATCTCTCAACCATGTTTGCAGTGGCGGTGGGGACTATCCGTGGTGATAATATCCTCTGCTCCGTTCGAGGCTAAATTATGTCCTAAACTTGAAGACCCCCGTATTTCAACCCAGCCTTGAGTGCGCGTGACCCAATCAACGCCCCGAACGTCACGCTATAGGCTACGCGGTTCCTCATTCCGCGCCATCTAAATCGACGGAGAAATGGGCAAAAGTTCAACATGTCTGAGAACATCCAAGTCATCTGTCTTGGAGGCTACGCTCAGCTGTTCTCCGTGTTGTCAGCGTAAAGGAGTTTATCAGGCTAATGAATACAGTTTAGTAATGGACGAAAAACAAACAAACAACAGGAGTGAGAAGCAGATTACAGGTCTACAAAGTGCACGTGTAGCAAATGTTTTATCATTTGATGATGCTTTCAGATTGGTCAGCATAGACAAGTTGCTTAAGCATTGATACAGGCTGACCAACGCATCAAAGCACCTGAATTTATGCTGATGGAACCAGATCACAAAACACACACACACACACACACACACACTTGTGAGCAAAGTAAACACAATGGCTGCAGTGCTGTCTCTGGGTTCATATCAAGTCTATGGCAGAGCTTAATGTCATATGCTCATCAACACACACACACACACACACACACACACACACACACACACACACACACAGAGTCTTGCTTGTCCATGCCTGTATGAATCAGAGGGAAGCACCAAACTGGTGAAGCCCTGATGCCCCCAGATGATGCTGGAAAGAGCCAGAGTGCCCAGTGCAGGGTCAGCTCCCGGGGAACCAGTGAACGCACACACACACACATGCACACACGCACACACACACACACACACACATGCACGCACTCACACACACACATGCACGCACGCGCACACACACACACACACACATGCCACACGCACACACATACACACATGCACGCACACACACACACGCACGCACGCACGCACACACACACATGCACGCACGCACGCACGCACACACACACACACACCTGTGCAATGCCCATAGAGTTGGGCCAAACCTTTTCAGCACTGGCCAGCACTGGGATCAGCACCAAAGGTCACCAAGTATTTACTGCTGGTCAGCAAAAGAGTTACCCTGACCACGGGCCTGGGTTGGCACAGCAGGAGCAGAGACACAGGGCTGGGTTGGCACAGCAGGAGCAGAGACACAGGGCTGGGTTGGCACAGCAGGAGCAGAGACACAGGGCTGGGTTGGCACAGAGACACAGGGCTGGGTTGGCACAGCAGATACACAGGGCTGGGTTGGCACAGAGACACAGGGCTGGGTTGGCACAGAGACACATGGCTGGGTTGGCACAGAGACACAGGGCTGGGTTGGCACAGCAGGAGACAGGGCTGGGTTGGCACAGCAGGAGCAGAGACACAGGGCTGGGTTGGCACAGTAGTAAACACAGGGCTGGGTTGGCACAGAGACACAGGGCTGCGTTGGCACAGAGACACAGGGCTGGGTTGGCACAGCAGGAGTAGAGACACAGGGCTGGGTTGGCACAGATACACATGGCTGGTTTGGCACAGAGACACAGGGCTGGGTTGGCACAGCAGGAGACAGGGCTGGGTTGGCACAGAGACACAGCAAAGCCTCTCTCAGACTGTTCTATGACCTTGTGTGTGTGTGTGTGTGTGTGCAAAGCCTCTCTCAGCTCTGTGACCTTGTCATAAAGTTTGACTTTATCTCCACAGGGATGGGCAGTATTTACAGTATTACATGTATTTAAAATACGAATACAAAACATAAAATATTATTTTCTAATTTGTATTTGATTGATATGATGGAAATGTCTATATATTTTGTATTAAAACACTTCAGTGTTTTGTACTTTTATATTTTTAAATTATTGTAAAATACTTTGAGACATAGTGTGATGACATCACACACTGTAAAAAATGAAAAGTCAGGGCTGTCTAATTTATCAAACTATATTACGTTACAATAACATTACAATTATGTTACATGATTACGTTACAATTACATTACAATTACCAGAGGCGGACAGAGTACACAGCTTCATTACTTGAGTAAAAGTACAGATACCCTTTGCTAAATTTTACTCAAGTACAAGTAAAAGTACAACAGATGTCTACTTAAGTAAAAGTACTGAAGTACTTGTTTTTAAAAGTACTTGAGTATCAAGAGTACAAGAGTAGGCTAGCCTACATTTTCTAAATATTGCATTACTACTGCCACTGTGCTTACATTTATGTACAGAAACGTCCTACATGGAGTTATGAAAAATGTTAATTTTAATACCTTGGAGAATGTAAAATGAATTGGAAGTAAAATCAAGTCATTTTCATCTTTTTACCATGTTGCCAGGGATGTGCAGTATTTCTAATACATTTATATAAAATACGTATTTCAAATATAAAATACTATTTTGTAATTGAAACACTTGAAGCGAAAACTATCATTAACTTGTTCAGAAAATTCAAATAGTCTGGCGAGGTGGGGCCACAGGTTGGCAGATGCCCGGGATGGACCTGCTGCGTCTTCATCCATTGTTTCGTCCATGGTTTCGTCTCTTATCTAAATCTGACCATGGAGTTGACTTGGGCGGAAAGCTGAAGGTGATTGCTGATAGGCTGTCCCAATCAGTGGCGCCTGCACAATCCAATGATGTCACGTTTGAGAGGAAACAACAAATTGAGGGTTTTTTTCTACTCTCTCTCTCTCCCTCATCCTCCACTTCTTCACCTCTCTTCCATTAGCTCTTACTCTTCTCATCCATCACTAAGTTACTCAACTCATTTCAATTCTTTTGTTTTTTTTAGAAGTAGCCTAATGGGTACTCAGGTCATGGATAGAAATGTAGTTGAGTAAAGAGTACAATATTTGTCTCTTAAATGTACCTGAGTAAAGTCATGAGTACACCCCAAAAATGATACTCGAGTAAAGTACAGATCCCTCAAAACTGTACTCAAGTACTGTACTCCGTTACTGTCCGGCTCTGACAATTACGTTACATGATTACGATACAATTACATTACAATTACGTTACATGATTACGTTACAATTACATTACAATTACATTACAATTACGTTACATAATTACATTACAATTACCTGAAACAGTGTGGTTTTGAATTACAGACAACCTTGTGTTCAAATAGTCATTTGATCCATGTTTCTAATTGAATCATGTAAGGTAAGTGTATATGCAGGGGAAAGGAAAGGAGGGTTTGTCACAGTTACTAAACCACAAAAAATGAAATTAAGCAAACTCATGTCTTTCAAACACAATGGTATTACGTTGAACTGACCTATGTTGCAACACCAATGCATTTATCTAACAGAATCATGTAAGATCAATGTGAAGCACCTAAGTACTGAACCAGTTAGGCAGATTAACACATGGGATGTCTTGGTGTCACCATTACATTGTGTTCCCATGAGCCTTTGCAAGAAGACCACTGAGATAATCACACAGCTAACAGTGTTAGCAAAGTTTGGAGGGGATGATGGTGTTGAATGCTGAGCTGAAGTCAATGAACAGCATTCTCACACAGGTGTTGCTGTTGTCCAGGTGGGACAGGGCAGAGTGAAGTGCTGTAGAGATGGCATCCTCTGTGCTCCTGTGCTCCCAACCAGAAGCAGTTCCTTCAGATCTTATCTGATCTCAGACCTCCTATCTTATCTTAACTAAAGAAAACTGTAACTGTCAACCAGAGTGCGAATTACCCCACCATAATTGGGGGGTCCTGCTCCTTCACTTCTTCTGACCATCATGGTCCACTACCATATCAATCCCCACCGTGATCGCCAAGTGCAACATGCGCAACACACATACAAGGTCTAAACATGCGACAAACTGATAATCATAGGCTACAGAATATCTCATCGTTTTTATACTGTATATCCAAGAGATCAACTCTGCCCTCTGCGTGTCGTCTCCCTGCGGCCTGCTCACGGCTTTTATCCTGTGCCTCTCCTGTCTGCTGGGTACCCCTTTCCTTAACACATGAACAGTGTATAAAACCTAACTGCACTTACACTTTTAATGTAATTGTTTGTAGATAGAAAATAGTTTCATTAAGATAGTATCAGGGTTCTCAGATGAAACTACATTTATCAAACTAAAAATAGGAAATAATAGAATGTAAAAACAATACCAACCAATTAAAAACAAATTCAAATACTAGCACATATTTAGCCTAGGCTACTTGGGTCTTTTTATGTTTCCACAGGTTTCACTGATATTATGTAGGCTTAGCTACATCAGACCCTCTTGTGCATAGGCCTACCGGTAATATAAAAACACAGGATCTGTGCCAAACTTCAAAAGGGCACAATAATTTATTCAAGATATAATGAGAATGGACACCTAGGCTATGGAGTTCATCTCCTTGGAAATGACAATTGATTTTACCTCACCACAATGTAAAGGTTTATTTAAATAGAGAATTACCTTGCTAACTGACCTTGGTAACTAACCAAGGTCCACTTTACTAGCCTCAGTGGGTAAGTAAGTAGCAGGTAAGTAGCCAGTAATTCAATGTATGAAGAGGTGACATGAGCTATGAAAGAACAAACACGTTTATAAATGAAGGTTGTAAAATAACACATTTTCAACAAGCTAGACGTCAGTTAGCAACTTACATTTACCCATGACCGTCAGCAGCAAACCGAATTTAGCCTACTGGAGGAATTTACCTAGCGTTTTGTCATTCAATGTTGACACTTGCTCAGTTGCTTCTAGCGCCACGGTGGTTAAAAATGGTACGGTCCACAATAGGGGTTTCTGAAATCGCTTTACATTGAAATGTTCCTACAGTGAAAACAGAAGTTTACTTGTATTGTAACTGTAATGATATTTTTTTCACAATATCAGAAACATTATCTGACCCCCCCAAAACTGATATTTCTGTCTCTTTTGGGGGGTACTGGGTCTTCATTGGGGGGTTTAGTACCCCCCAGTATCCCCTGTAATTCGAACTATGCTGTCAATTACATTTTTAAATCGGCAATCGTCCTGTCATGCCTGAATCTATGCTTAGAATGTATACACGACTGCCTGTAATCTATGATTAGAATGTCAGTGTTACAAGACAGTGTTCTAAAGAATCTTCGACAGTTGGTTGCTCAAGATAGACAGACCATAGTTCTACCAGAGCCCGTCTACGGAGAGCCTCCCCACTCTCTATTAATCCCATACAAACCGAATTTGGCTGCAGTTCCCCAGAGTTCACCTAGATGGGGATCGCGGGCGAGTCCAAAATACATGGGGTCCTATGGAGCTACATGGCTAAATTTATTGTTTTCACATATTTAACAACTGAAACCCTCAGATTTTATTTTATTTTTCAAAAATGGATATGGATTATCAATCAAAAGTGAAATAATCCAGGAGTCATGTCCTTTCGTTTTCTTACAGGTTGGGTCGTTGTTGCCCATAACACGCTAGCATTGATGCTATGCTATGCTATGATCATGCTAATGAATGATGTCATTGACACGTTTGAAAGGCTTTTTAGAACAATTAAGTGACTTTAAAAAATATACTCAACCAAGTGTATTGTCTTTGCCTCCCCTTTCGAATACAATATTCATATTACTTGAAAAAAAAAAATTATATCCTGAGAAAAGTGGATTTTGAGGGGTACAGCTCCATAGACCTCCATTCATTCTGGACTGCGCCCTTGGAAATTTCCTAGATGCAGTACCACACCGGAAGAGTTCCGAGAGTGAAGGTTCTCCCCTTATTAGACATTCTCTGGTTCAACAGTCTATGAGACAGACCGTAATATCAGAGAGAAGGAACATTCTAAAACTGATAGTTCTGGTCCTTGATTGTTGTAAAATGCAGCACAATCATATAATACACCTTGACCACATTCCGTTCTATATCACTGTGCCACCACAACTTCATACAAAAGTTAAAGTAGCTGCGTCTCGACGTTGCTTGGCAACCATTCAGATAGAGGAAATCTATTTCTTGGAAGAGTGATTATCTAGGAATTATCGGTTCCATTTCTAGTTTTTGTGCCTTTACTTTATGAAACTTTGCCAGGTATTTATAGCAACAGTTTCAGAAAAGCAATAAGCCACTCAAGTCCGTAGGTTACACTAATTCTACAACAGCTAAGGGGGGTTTTCCGTTAGCACGTCGTGCCTAACAACGCCCCTTAGCTGTTGTAGAATCAGTGGAACCTACGGACTCTCGGAGCTTATTGCTTAATTATTGACCCTTTCAACAAGAAAAACAAAAACAATGCTTGAACATTCTATGTTGTTCCCAATCTACTTTCTCTGCATTAAGATAACATATGGAATGTTAAAACGGAAGCCTTGTGGAAACAACTATGATGCTGAGAATGGAACTCTCTTGAAAGGGTCTATAAAAGACAGGAAGCAAAAGTGTCAATATTGATGAAAAACAAAAATATATGAATTAATAATACATAAATAATAGTCTAATATTCTGTTATAATGAATATTATTTATTTGTTATACATTTTAGGCTAAACATGTTTTAAAACAAATAGCGTATATTGCTTGTCTTTTTTTTTCACTTAATTAACCTATTTAGTGAAATATGCTTTATGGTGTCCCTAACAGTCATGCTCCTTATCTTGTCATAGGCTAGACAACAACCAAACAAGACTGTTGCAGTCCGTTTTGGCAGTTATTTTGAAATTAGGACAGGGTCTGTGCCATCCGCAGTTAGGATTCCTAAGTTAGGAAATTCTTAAGTTAGGATGGTTCTGTAATGGCCAAATTATGAATGAAAATGACCAGTGCATGAAAATGCAAAATATATGATGTTAAATATCATACAGAGTTAAAACAGATAATGCAGAGATAGTTACAAAGGTGTTGCTAAGGTAGACATGGTGGTTGCTATGCTAAATAAAGCTGTTGCTATGACGGTTGCTTGGGTAATCATGTCGGTTACTATGGTGTTTGTTAGGTTGACATTATGGTGGTGGTTGCTAGGTTGTTACTAGGGTAAATAATATGGTTGCTAGGGTGTTGCTAGATGGTGGTTGCTGTACCAAATAAAGTGGTTGCTATGCTAGTTGCTAGGGTGATCATGTTGGTTGTTATGGTGGTTACTAGGTTGACCCTATAGGTGGTAGTTGCTAGGGTAATTAAGATGGTTACTAGGGTGTTACTAGGGTACGTGGTTACTGTAAGGCGTTGAGAAGAGCAGACTTAATGATGAATGAGGAACAGGGGCGCTACACCAGAGATGTTGTGGTCCCACTCACTCCGGCCTTCATCAATGCTGCACTCAATGCTGCGTCTTTCTCCAAGCTCTGAGCGCTCAGAAACAGCCCCCACCCTCACACTGAACGCTCAGAAATAGCCCCCACCCTCACACTGAACGCTCAGAAACAGCCCCCACCCTCACACTGAACGCTCAGAAACAGCCCCCACCCTCACACTGAACAAAGTCAATCATCACTGTTCTGCTCATCTACCTCATGTGTACTTCAATCTTACAATTACAATATCGTTATGAATACATTATCATATCATATTGAAATCTTAAATCTCTACTGATATTGCACTATATTTATATTGAAATCTTAAATCTCTACTGATATTGCACTATATTTATATTGAAATCTTAAATCTCTACTGATATTGCACTATATTCATATTGAAATCTTAAATCTCTACTGATATTGCACTATATTTATATTGAAATCTTAAATCTCTACTGATATTGCACTATATTCATATTGAAATCTTAAATCTCTACTGATATTGCACTATATTCATATTGAAATCTTAAATCTCTACTGATATTGCACTATATTCATATTGAAATCTTAAATCTCTACTGATATTGCACTATATTTATATTGAAATCTTAAATCTCTACTGATATTGCACTATATTTATATTGAAATCTTAAATCTCTACTGATATTGCACTATATTCCTTATTTCTATATTGTTTGTTGTATCTTGCCTGTGCCTGTTGAGGTGTCCAAGACCATGGCAACCTTGACCGGGACAACAAGGAGGCGGACATCCCCATAGCCATTATCTACTGCTCTATAGAGGCGGACATCCCCATAGCCATTATCTACTGCTCTATAGAGGCGGACATCCCCATAGCCATTATCTACTGCTCTATAGAGGCGGACATCCCCATAGCCATTATCTACTGCTCTTCATACTATTCATCCTGCACATACACTTATTCTTACTACTCTTATAATGGTACTGTTTTTTTTTCATATATATATATATATATATATATATATATATATATATATATATATATATATATATATATATTTTTTACTGAGCTTTCTGTTTTTATTCTTTATATGTTAAGCATTAACCAGAGTTATTTGTTTGTTTACACAAATCTGGCCAATAAAGCGGATTCTGATTCGAGTCTAGAAGAATAAGGATTGGAGCAGCCTTGGTTCTCATCAGAGTGGACTTGGTTCTCAGCAGAGCGGGCTTGGTTCTGGGCTTGGTTCTCAGCAGAGCGGACTTGGTTCTGTGGACTTGGTTCTCAGCAGAGGTTCTGTGTGCTTGGTTCTCAGCAGAGCAGGCTTGGTTCTCAGCAAAGGTTCTGTGGGCTTGGTTCTCAGCAGAGCGGGCTTGGTTCTCAGCAGAGGTTCTGTGGGCTTTGTTCTCAGTTATCAGCAGAGTGGGCTTGGTTCTCAGTTCTCAGCAGAGTGGGCTTGGTTCTCAGTTCTCAGCAGAGTGGGCTTGGTTCTCAGCAGAGTGGACTTGGTTCTCAACAGAAGTTCTCAGCAGAGCGGGCTTGGTTCTCAGCAGAGGTTCTGTAGACTTGGTTCTCAGCAGAGTGGACTTGGTTCTCAGCAGAGGTTCTGTGGACTTGGTTCTCAGCAGAGTGGACTTGGTTCGGGTGATGGGTTCTGGGTGACGTTAGTGCGTGGGGGATCAAGACGTTAGTGTGTGGCCGATCAAGACGTTAGTGTGTGGGGGATCAAGACGTTAGTGTGTGGGGGGTTCGGTAAGACGTTAGTGTGTGGCTCAAGACGCGGTGTGGGGAGATATAATGTGGGCTTACGGGTACTTACAGATATAATGGAGTCGAGGAACTGTTCAATAGTCTTTTAGAGGTTCGCTATTCTGGCTTCGAGTTCCACTACCTTCTGGCTGAGCAGAACCTTCTGCCTGAGCAGAACCTTCGGAGGCAGGAGTCGCAGCCAAGTGTACAGCTGAGGGGAGGCGTCGTCTCGTTTTTAAATGCGTCAAGACTTTTATTTTGTCATTTTTCTGTACAGTGGTTGCATTGTGGATGTCCTGCAGCAGAGAGGATCTGGACTAAAGGGTCATTAAACGTTGTTTAATGTATGTAATTAAATTATGTATGTCGTATATGTGAAGCACGTTTGTATTGCTTTAGTGCAGATTTAAACTTTGTGTTGGGCCTATAATTATGCATGTCGTATATCTATCGCACATTTGTATTGCTTTAGTGCAGATTTAAACGTTGTGTTGGGCCTATAATTACTGTATGCATGTCGTATATCTATCGCACGTTTGTATTGCTTTAGTGCAGATTTAAACGTTGTGTTTGGCCTATAATTATGCATGTCGTGTATCTATGGCATGTTTGTATTGCTTTAGTGCAGATTTCAATATGACATTTATTTGATCTGTATGCCCTCCATAAACACACGTTTTTCCTGACCCATACAGGTAACCAATTGCATTTGTTGTTTTGATTGCACAACTAATTTTGTTCCACACGTGGCATGGCTAGTATTTGTGATCTATAACAACTAGCCATTTATGTCTGTCGCATTCTAAATGCAGTACCGCTGTATAACCACAAGAGTGGAGTGTTTACCTTCTTATAAGCGCTGTTTGGAACGTTTAGTATTGAAAATGGATGAAGTAGTGTTTGTATTTGTATCAAATTCACTCTAATTGAATGTTTTGGTATTTTGTTTATATGTACTGAATTATTACACTGATGACCATGTAAGAATGTATTTAGACTACATTAGAAATATAACAGATTTGAACAGACAGATTAGAAATAGGTAATTTATACACTTACACATTCAGACAGATGTTTTATGCCATATTATTCCTATTCCCTAGTATTTATTTTGATTATTTTATTGACACAACTCATACTTTTCTAATAGTAATTGTCATATATTGCAATTAATATGTAATTGATATATATTGCAGTGATTTCAATAGTAGTAACTGTGAAGTTGATGCACACCAAGCAGGAAGCAAGCTAGCAGCTGCAGGCGGACCAGACCCATGCCCTCATGCCCGTCCTAAACACACCAGACCCATGCCCTCATGCCAGTCCTAAACACACCAGACCCATGCCCTCATGCCCGTCCTAAACACACCAGACCCATGCCCTCATGCCAGTCCTAAACACACCAGACCCATGCCCTCATGCCCGCACTAAACACACCAGACCCATGCCCTCATGCCCGTCCTAAACACACCAGACCCATGCCCTCATGCCCGCACTAAACACACCAGACCCATGCCCTCATGCCCGCACTAAACACACTGTATTTCCTGACCCATTTTTTATCCAGATCGTCGTCTCCGAATTTATCATCACCTCCGAGTTTCAGTGGACCCTTGTCATCTCAGTGGTTTAAAGTGGACCCTTGACCCTTGTCATCTCAGTGGACCCTTGCCATCTCAGTGGTTTAAAGTGGACCCTTGTCATCTCAGTGGTTTAAAGTGGACCCTTGTCATCTCAGTGGTTTAAAGTGGACCCTTGTCATCTCAGTGTGTGTTGCAAAGTATTTGTTTGTCAGCAAAAGCTACAACGAAACGGTAACAAATAAATGTAAAGAGACATATCGTGGAGTTTATTTTTTCATTTTGGCAAGTAGCTGTATAATAAGCGGGATAATGTATAGAACGCTGTACTGGCGCGTCGGGGTCCGGATCGCCCTGTCGGGACTTATTTTCCCAATAATGACCGGCGTTCTATACATTATCCCTTACTTAAAAGGTGCCATGTGTAAGAATTGAGGTAAAAATATCCAAAAAATTAGCTACACGCATCAAAAGAATAAGAAGAAATAAGGGCGATGATGTCATTAAAAAAATGACAAGGTATAGTGCTGCAGAGATATCAACCTGAATTAGCATGCTAAATTACTAGCCACAGCCCGACAGGTATCATAATACCAGTTTTCGGGCCATGGGAGGCGGTATCATGGCAAACATAACCGCCAGCCAAACTGCAATACACGTTTGTCGGTTGTTACTCTAGGGTAGACCATTTCACTTTATGGAGGTATACTGCCCCCATCTTTTATGGAATGTGGAGTATGAATTGATTTTTTGGCGGACATTACACATGGCACCTTTAATAAACTTGGCTCAACTTGACATGGGGCCCTTATGGAGAAACAGCATTATGGGAGCTGAGAATGTTAGTCAACACTGTGAACAGAAGTCACTACTAGACCAAACACGTTTAACATCTTTGAGACAGAGAACACACACACACACACACACACAACACACACACACCACAGTGTGACTAGACCCAAGGCTGCAACTCCCCGTTCCCTGGGGCAACACAACACACAAAAGGGCTTTTGTTGTTTACTAAATTAGCAGCAGTTGCAATGGGGACCCCACTGCTCTTGAATCTTGAAGATATTAAAGTGACTAGGGAGGTCGACCGGCAGTGGAACTATCTTGAAGATACAAAAGCTTTAGGAGTGCAACGCTTCACAAAGATCACGGTTCAGCATGTACCGTGGTTATTTTCGGTACAGAAAGCCTATCGCAAGCCTAAAACTCACTGACGATATTGCTCACGCCCAACAGGAATAGTATTTTGGTGTCAAATATTTTTTGCCGTTAATTTACTTAACTGACCTACTGTATGGTCCACCATTTCATATGTTTGTGTGGGAAACTCAAATTTGAAACATGGTCCAAAAGGCAAAAAAAAAGCCTAATGTCGATTACTGTTAAAGACTGCATTCAGTACACCCCTAAATGCACCTTTAAAGGGCACTTGGCACGATTAGCTATATTTCCCCCTCTACTAAAATGGCAGCAAAAACAACCGGGAAACCTGGCCCATGAAAACACAACGCGCTGTTCCAGCAAACCAGACTAGACGCGCGTTTAGGGGAGTTTCAATTGCACGGGAGCAGCACGGGAGGAAGGGGGAGGAAGGTGCAAGCTAGCTCTCTGTTTTGTTTGAAAGTCAACAGAAGTGACGTTACCCAGCATCGCTTAGAACACCTTTAAGTCTTTGATGACATCTACAGAAAACCTTCTGAGCAATCTGCTTTCACTCTACAACAGGAAAAACTTAAAAGTGGTCAGAATATTCATTTCAGGGAGATGAAAAACAATTTATTACAGACAAAATAACAAATATATACAGAAACATTAATACAAACTGCTACTTCTTGGCACCCAGCTTAGCTTGTGGATCCTTGGCAGTACAGCGTGTCTGGAAAGCCGTTAGCATCTCTCGGCTGGTGAGCTTCGCCCCACGCATCACCAACCGGTCTCCATCCACTGTGTAAATAAATTAATAGCTATTTAGGTTTAACATCCTATACGAGAATTTACCATGACGTCACAATAACAATATACATTCTTCCAGGTGGCAAAAACTGAAGCATTCTCCATTGGCACTACTAGTAAACAAACCCTTCCATGTCATTTGACCAGGGCAGAGCGATCAAGAAAACAGAGTAAATGGCTTGAATGAATGATTTTCGTCTTGCGGGGTGCTACGGGACTTCTCATTCATATTCATACGGTTATGGGAAGTCTCATTAATAAGCAATGAGTCATCCGTGTCTCTAGCCATGCTGCGTCCACTCTACCCCGTAGTTTGAACGAAGTTAAGTGTCAGTCGAAATCAAAGGCGAATGATGAAAATGCTACGTGAGGTAAATTGCTTGGGGAACCCACAGTCGGCCGTAGCCTAGGCTTAATACATTTCAACAGGTAAGTTAATTCAAAAACAGACGTGGTGGATATTCAGACATAGGCCTAGTTAACATGAGAGACTGGCCGGTTGCAAAAAACACCTTGTTCAGGTTCCCTTAAAATCTGATTTAAGGCCCCCTTAAAATAAAATCGGCTGCACAAACACATTTAAGTATTCTACTTCGGTTTCCTTATCATTTTCCCTCAAGTATTTTTTTCCTTTTCTTATAAGAAATTCCGTTGCACAAACGACCTATAGCAGCCTAAATAACCACATGAGGTTCGGTTCGCCAGGCAAAACGTAAAAAAAAAAATGTTTATTTTGGTGCCCTGACAGTCAGGATAATATCTAACTAGCTAGTATTGTTCAATTCATGTCTATATATGGCTTTACTGATGAATGGATAAATGTCACCGGAAATTAATAAGGTAAGATAAGATCATAAGCTTGGGTTGCAGACGGCATAACTTTAGCAAGCTAGTTACAACTATCGTTCGTTGAACGTAGCCTACCAGTTGAGTTATTCATTTCTAACATTAGCTATTGATAGGCCTACAGTAGGTGCATTAATAACTATAGCTAACATCGTGAAATTAATTGTAACTGCCTTGTTTGGCTGTCATCCGTCAAACTTGTCAAAGTTAGTTATAGGCCTACTCAGATTTGTAATGAGTCATTCACTATCTGATTTTATCAACAATATGTGCACACAGCTTGCTATTATTTTGGACAGTCCTGTATTGACCAACATCTGCATCCTCAGAAAAGCAAGCACAAATTAGCAAACAAACAATCTCCGTGGTTGATACTAAAGGGACAAAACTTAAGGTGCTTTGTGCAAACGGCCCTAAGGAGATAGCAATAATGTTAAATGAAATGCATAGTAGCCTAGGCTAGCCTACTATAGCCTAATGTGTAAATGAACCTCAGCCTGCCATTGAGTGGTTATTTTAGTGACTGTTGCTGTTTGACTTACAATCTGTTAGATGGTGTTATTTCCCTGCTATCTAAATAAAAAGGCTATGATCGGGTTTTTGTTGCTCGGGTCGGATACGGATGTAAGAAGTGGCTACTCTGCCACCAGGCAGTCTTGCCATCTCTGCAGCATTACTTTTGACGACGTCCACTAGCTTTAAAACTTCACCCACAGGTTCCGCTGGATAAATGTGTTTTCTTTCTGAAGGACATTGATAAAAACACTACACTTTTGGCTGTATATCTGGCGGCACAACCCCAAATACAACACGTTTTCGTTATTGTTTCAACTTTGATCAACAACAATGTTTTAACTATGTAAGGTCAGTGGAAGCTGCTTGCGTTCTGCCACCCGGAAAGATCTTGGAGCCTATTGTTTACAAAGATTCTGAAATGCCGTATAGGACGTAATAGTGAAAAGCAAAGATTCTAGAACAGAGCAAGATAGATCAGTTACGTCATAGGCATGAAGTACGCTCTGAGCCCGACAGGGCGCCATTTTGGTAAGCTCAGCGCAACATTTCATATACAGTTCCAATTCTATGAGCCCACCTGAACAGCTGTTTCTAACGTTGCCAGCTGTTTTTTTTTTTTTACTCTGTAATGAACTGCAAGAACTGACAGTGTGAAAGGCCTGATTTATCTTTTTCCAAGTTTACACTGAATAAGGAGAGGTAAATAGGCCTACAGAAGTAGCTATTGCACTGGTAAATAGATCACATAAATTCCCATTGAGAGACTGTATAGCCTACTGATAAGCTAGCTAGCAGGCAAACTAACTTAGCTAACGTTATATTATCACCATTGTTCTTTTTTCTACCTGTAGGCTATAGGTTAACCCTTTGTTCACGGCCTGCTTAAACACAGCGCATAGGCTATTATTATCAATCACTAATAAGGTCAAGATTTCACTCAAGCGTCTAATGTAACTTAAATAAATGCAAATAGTTGGCCTAGGCTAAACACAACCGTGCTTAACACTAATTATTATCGTTTCCATACAGTCAAAAACTCCCAAATTGTCCTGCTTGCCTATGTGAAATGCATATGACCACAGAAGTTCGTTTTCAAAAATCATTAGCCTATATACAGGCTGGAGCCAAATTAAAACATGTCTTTATAAATGGCTTTGTAAATTAGGCTACGTTTAATTAAAAGTGTTTCCCTGCGTCGCGTTCATTAGCTCATTCCCTCTCAAAAATGTTCCTGTTCTAGGCTGGCCAAGTGCATGAACCCAGCATCGCTCTTGTGGCGTCACATGAAACACAATTGAGACAATAGATTGACCATATTGTACAACTGCAAAGCCTCATCATAGGCATGTTATATTCATGACATGAAAAGTGGAACTTATAGAACGAAAATGAGAAATTAGCGCAGTCGGCTAAACGTTTTAAACTTGCATGCAACGTTTGACATAAAAAAGTGGAATATGAACGCATTTCATCACACCTGACAAATAAACAGGGCTGTGGCAGCGATTTGACTGATTTATTGAGCTCTCAGCGCGGGTGCTGACTTGCGCCGTCTTTGATGAGCGATATCTGAAGGAAAAAGCCCTCGGACGGGCAAGACTGACAAGGAGGCCAGCCAGTGGCTACGCCAGATCCTATGTCAAACAGGTGCTTTCTCTTCGACCTCCACAAATTAAGCTACAGTTAATTCCGTGAGTTGTTTGAATAAGTTTGCGATTGACAACGCCGACTGACAACGCTGTGATAAATAGGCATTCTAACTTTTGCAAAGTCAACTTGAATGCATCAATTTTGAACAAAGTTGTGTAGGCTACACCAGCCAGTTGTAGTCTGCATGAAGTTCTTGCACAAGCCACCGTTTTGATTTCCGTAGGGGAGATGCGGGCTGAACCCGCTTTGAGGGAGAGAGGTGCAGGGAGAGAATGGGTGCTCTACACTACGCACATCTCTATGAAATAATGTAGCCTAGACTAATCCATATTTTAAAATATTTTAAAAACAATCATGGAAACAATGTCAATAGGCTAGACAGATATTGTGAGTAGGCCTAATGCAGGAATGGACGTTACAGTTATTCAGTAACTATAACGAATTACTGAAATTTAAATTGTAATGTGTTACCTTTAGACTACTTCGTTTCCCAATAAAGTAACTTAAATTACAGTAACACGCTTACCCCAACACTGGCCTATTGAACTTTGGTGGATGATGGACAGATGTCAGTGCCCCAGCCTAATTTACCCTCGAAATAATTCTACATTGTCTTTATACAATATATTTAACTGGTCTAGACATGGTGTGGTCTATTGGGTTTCACGTAATTTCAACATACAGCTTTACAGAATAAATATTGTTAACATGTTAGGATCAGCCATAGGATTCCCACGGTAGCCAGCGTCTGTGACGACACCTGAGCTTATCAAAATGGCCCATAGAGTCATAGGGAGGGAAAGTAATCTCATCGCCATCTAGTGGTTTATTCCTAGAGTTTAGCGGAGGGATGGGATTTTTTTTAGAAAAAAAATATATCTCGGTGCACATTGGGATCTTAATTGAATGCCTTCCATATGTTAGGCACTGGGGTCACCTCTATTGCTTCAAGTGGTCATACCTTATTTTTAGGATCAGTTGAATTGTTTTGAGTTTTTGTCGTAACATGGTGATAACAAACTACAGTTGCATGTGACGTCACAGGTTTGGGCTTAAATCTCTAACTGATCAATACAGCAATTTGCTTCACTGGCTTACATATTTTTGTAATAACGGAAGGTGATGTAAACCGCGTGGTGATAACCTTTATGTCTGGATAACTGGTGTTGTGCTTCTACTCACATGAAGAGCTGGCAGTAAGTGTTAAGTGGCAATGCTAACCAGGCTAATAAACAAACCATGCTACCGTGAGTAACGTCGAAGGGTAAAGTCACGTGGCTTTTTTGTAGTTCGTTTATGAAACAAAAGGAGCAATTTCGATTTTTTTAAATAAGGCAAAATATGGTCTGACATTTTCACAGTTAGAAGATTATTACTGTATAGACACTGAAAAATATTTTTGGTGGATAAGATCGCTGATTTGGCTTCACAGTATTTTTAAAAAAAATAGGTCTATGGGACTTAACATTGGAGCTGCTCTTCGATAGGAACGCAACCACTTGGGGCGCTGGTTTTCACTTTCCCTCCCTATAGAACGTACTTCAACATATCCAACGTATTCTCCTGCCAGTAATCTATCTTGCTCTGTTCTAGAATCTTTGGTGAAAAGCAAGCCATGTGCTACAGCCTACTTACAGAATGAGACGTCAATCAAAGGTTCTGATGCGTCGTGTTTCACTTCCGTCGTGACCTCACAGTTCATGTTGGTCGCTCGTGACCTCTCCGAACCCACCAACACCAGAAACTCTCTGTAGAAATCCAGCGGCGGACAGGACAAGATATTAATTCTCGGTGCAGCTAGAAATGATCAACTGAGAACGTATGACAACAAGTCGCGTGCAGATATCATGTAGCATTATGTTGCTATGGCTAGTGCAGCAAGTTTATAACGCCACGCGGAGAAGCAAGTCTCTCAAACGTCATGTCACGAATTTGTCCGTGGCATGCGTTATGAACCTAGTCGAATGCATTTCACCAAACCAGCTAAAGCGGTTTGCCCTCAGTCGGGGTTCAACTCCATTTGAGAAGATTTGTTTCGGCACCACAAAATACTACACAGTCACAAAACTACACATCTTCAGGAATGCTGCCCTCTTACCTTGTCGATCGGGCATTTGATTCAAATGGACAAAATTGCACCGCTATCTTCTTCACAGCCTTCAGAATTACTCCTCTGGCGGCGGCCATGTTGTTCAACAACCTTCGAACTCCAGATTACGTGATGACGTATCAGAGAGCCGTAGGCTGAAGATACACAACCAGAGAATGTCCAGAGCCCGTCTACGGAGAGCCTGGCCACTCCGTATTAAGTCCCATTGTACCGAATTTTGGATGCAGTTCCACCAGAGTTCCACTGGGGGCGATCGCCATGAGTGCAGAATGAATGGGAGTCAATGGAGCTAGACGGCTAAATTTGTCTCTTTCACCTGATTGTCGTTGACAAATCTCAGATTTGATTGTAGTTTGTATAGCTTCAACATGGGTTATAGGTCAAAAGTTGAATGAACGAGTACTTATGTCCTTTTGATTTCTTACAGGTTGGGTCGTTGTTGCACATAACACGCTAGCATTGTGCTAATGAATGATGTCATTGACACATTTGAAAGGCTTTTTAGAACAATTAAGTGACTTTAAAAAATATAATACTCAACCAAGTGTATTTTCTTTGCCTCCCCTTTCGAATACAATACTCAAATTACTTGAAAAAAAATTATATCCCGAAAAAAGTGGATTTTGAGGGGTACAGCTCCATAGACCTCCATGCATTCTGCACTCGTGGACGAGCGCCCTCATGTGGAACCACAGAAGGAACTGCAACCAGTTCAGAAACCGGAAGTTTTCCGAGAGTGGCAGTTCTCCCCTTATTAGACATTCTCTGGAATGTCTAAGTAGACGGGCTCTGATGTCTCTGACACAACATTATACTTCTTCTTCTTCTTGTGGAGTTTATTGGCGGCTGGCATACACACGGTTGCATTTACCGCCACCAACTGGACATTTACATAACTATGGGTATGGAGTTTCAACGGAGGAGTGACAAAGAAAAGGAATAATAACTAGATGTACCGCAGAGCGGTACAAAATATGACCGCCGCCCAGTCCAGCACATTTTTTCCACAAAAAGAAATCACGCTGAAAGGCCTATATGATTCTAACTGTCTCACTAAATTGCATTATCCACACTCAATTCTCACTGGTATCTGCTAGACAACAAGTACCAAAACATGATTAGTTCATAGATTTCACATGTAAAATTAATTTTATACAACCCCACCTCCATCTTGCCTGTTTATAATTCTGAGAAATTCTTGATTGTTTGTGTTATATTTATGTTATGTGTGTGTGTGTGTGTGAGTGTGTGTGTGTGTGTGTGTGTGTGAAAGTACACAAAACTTGGCATGCATTCGGAGGGTGTCATAATGATCCTACACTTTTAATTTCGTGCAGTTTTGACCTTGTCAGCCAGAGATATTGTGATGAAAACACCAAATTTTTGCTTTTTAATTTTTAACTAGGTGGCGCTATACATGAAATAAGTGGTAATGGGATGGGTTGACATGCCCCCTTAAGACCAACATACATAAAAAAGATGGACCTCCTAGGCCCTACGGTTCTCGAGATATTCACAGAAAACTGTCTCCGGCCACCTACAGGCCAGTTGGTGTATAGTAACATAAATTAATTTATTGTGTGGCCCCCCATGAACGGAATTCCACAAAACTTGGCATGCATACAGATGGTGTCATAATGATCATACACTTCCAATTTCGTGCAGTTTTGACTATGTTAGGTCACAGATACCTTCAATTACAACACCTCATTTTTACTTTTTTGTGTTTAACTAGGTGGCGCTATACATGAAATGAGTGGTTATGGAATGGGTTGACATGGCCCCTTGAGATCAACATACAAAAAAAAATGGTCCTCCTAAACCCCACGGTTTTCGAGATATTCACAGAAAACTGTGTCTGCCCTACCCTCCTTTCGGGGGGTCCAGTCAAGCAAGTGTGTGTGTGTGTGTGTGTGTGTGTGTGTGTGTGTGCGTGTGTGTGTGTGTGTGCGTGCGTGCTTGTGTTTGTGCCTGTGACATTACTGTGAATGTATGTGTGTGTGTGTGTGTATCTGTTTGTGCACATGTGTGCACATGAAATGGGTTAACATGACCCCTGGAGGCAAACATACGGAAAAAAATGGTCATCCTAGGCCCTACAGTTCTCAAGATATTCACAGAGAACTGCGTCTGCCCTACCCTCCTTTCGGGGGGTCCAGTCCAGCGGGGGGGCTACAGATCAAAACGAAAAACGATGGTTCCATGCTATCCATGTGGGGTTACATGCCCACCAAGTTTCGCGGTACCCCGTCTTTCAGTGTCCCGGGAATCATTGACGGAAATTTGGGCATCTTGAAAAAAAAAAAAAAAAAAAAAAAAAGATCTGACTAAACCCATATGAGCGGGCGCTTAAGCACATGCTGGGGCGCTTGTCAGCGGCTTCGCTGCACGGCGGTCATAATAATTGAGGAAAAATAAAGGAAAAAGGAAAAAATAAATAGTCCTCTATGTGAGTAGCGTTAACTAAATCCACAAAAAGTCCTGTGTTCTTGAGAAACTTAAATACAGATCTCCAGGCAGACGGCATAGAGAAGGAGAGTAAACCCTCAAGAGAGAGCCTGGCCTGCCCCAATTCTTTAACCTCTTCTAGTAATATACCTCTTTCTATGTTGTACACTGGGCAAACTAATAAAACATGTTGAACTGTCTCCATTTCCCTGCAGTTATCACAATGGCCCGTGGCATGTTTGCCAATAACATGAAGATGATGGTTCAGCCTAGTGTGGCCTATCCTAAGCCTTGTTATTATTTGCTCTTCTTTTCGGCTCCAGCTGCACTGTCTCCTGGTGGACACCTGTTTTTGTATAGTCTTGAAGGAAGCTACCCTTACTCTCCCTGTCCCACTGCCCCTGCCATTCGCATCATTTTAGTTACTATGATATGCTTAACTTCTGCTTTACTGAGTGGAATGTTAATCTGAATCTCAGAATTTAAAGCACCTTTAGCAAGCTGGTCTACAACCTCATTCCCTTCAATACCTGAATGAGATGGAACCCATACAAAATGAACTAAAATATTTTGCTGATGCAGTCTAAAAAGACTTTGAAGAACATTATACAGTAGGTCAGGTCTGCACACTGACTTGCCGTGCAGAATACTAGTCAATGCTGACAATGAATCAGAGCAAATAACATTACACCGGGTCTTAATCTCTTCAATCCATTCTAGTGCAAGGCAGATTGCAAATAGCTCTACTGAATAAACTGCAAGGTGGTCAGAGAGTCTCTTTTGAATTTCTTTCTTATACTTTGGGATAAACACTGCAGCTGCAGTCTTCCCTGTAGCAGGGTCTTTAGAACCATCTGTAAAAATTTGAACCCCGTCAGGATATTCGGTGTGTGTATATGCACATTAGTGAGATGTTTCACATCTCTTTCCTCCTCAACCTCATCACGCATTTTGACTAAAACGATATCCACTGTGGGCATAACAAAAAACCAGGGAGGGGTAGGTGGCATTGGAACCACAGAACTATGAGACAACTTACTTAGTCCAAGTTTTCCATCTTGGCTATTCCCAATCCACCCAAAACTATTAAAGTTTGCTTTGCCGTGTTCCCACGGCAAAGTCAGAATATGCTTAGTAGGGTGATCCTCTCTTTATGGCCTTACAAGTTCGTCCAGTACACCATGGCCAACTGCTGACACCTCAAAACCAAGGGCATTTCCCCTGATTCTACCTGGAGAGCGGGGACACAACGTTTTAGCACTACACTAGCTACGAAGTAGCAAATTGTAACCTCATAGGATTGAGGTGGACATTATTCGAGAATCTTTGTTACAACTTGTTGCATTATATGTTGTAATGAATATTATTTGTATTTTTTGGCGAATGTTACTGGAAAATAGCCTACTTTTTAAGAAATATTTAAAAACACAATTACGAGGTAGATAGATAGATAGATAGATACTTTATTGATCCCCAGGGGAAATTCAAGGTATGGTTGCAGGTCAGTAATAGAGTAGCAACAGAGAATTTAGTCTGCAAAATTATATTTGGTAATAATATTGATATTTTAGGCTATTTGATTTGACCTTATCATGTTAATCTATTGTTTATTGATGTCATTGTAAGGCTATTTGATTTGACCTTATCATGTTAATCTATTGTTTATTGATGTCATTGTAAGTCGCTTTGGACAAAGTGTCTGCTAAATATCATTAAACATAAACAACAGATTACAACCACAAAAGAACGGGCAACATTATTTGATTATTACATACAGTAGCCTACTATATATTTTATATGCAACATTATAATACAGCATATGCTATACTTTATAAAGAGTGAAGCAGTGTTACTGAATACTACATTATACGTCGTGGCGCTGCTCTTGTGGCGACCGGCTGTGTATGGCATAGTGTTTTTTGTTCTATTGTCTATCGGGGTTTTTAATGTTTTGATGTCCGTGCATCATCTTCCTCTTTGTTTTTAAGTTATAACGAGACAAGACACTGCTGCTTTTTGATCTCAGAAGGCTTAAGATACAGCAAACTTCAGATTTGGAGTTGCATAGTAACGGAACGCGAAAGGACGCCGCTATCAAGCTACCGCAAGGCTACTTTTCGATTCCATCAGCCATGGGATTCTCTGATTGGAAAACTGGAAGCAGTCTCCTAGATCACGACCAACCTCTCAGATACACAAGGGAATTTCTACTAAACCGGAGAAACCTGCAAGCTGACTTGCTGACATGTTCATGGATAAGCCTATGGGATATTCCAGCGGAGTTAACTCAAGCTGGCAATCATAGAAGACGACTAAGGAAACGGGGTAGTAGGAAAGCTAGTGTCAGAACTAAACTCAAAAGAGAATGTAAACACAGAGCGCTACCCTCTGTCATCTTTAGTAACGTCCGTTCCTTAAGGAATAAGATAGACGAGCTTCAAGCAAATATTAACTACATGCATGAATATAGGAATGCTTCCATCCTGGCGTTTACAGAAACATGGCTTGATAGCAGCATAGATGACCATGCACTCTTTATTGAAGGCTTCAGCACTCCGTTAAGGCTCGATAGAGACAAATGTAGCACTGAAAAGCACACGGAGGCGGAGTTTGTCTTTATATCAACAACCGCTGGTGCTCTACAGCTATCATTCGCGAGAGTCTGTCCATGTCTGATATAGAGCTCCTGGTCGTGTCACTCCGTCCTTTTTATCTACCAAGAGAGTTTCCCTCCTCTATTTTTTATTCTTGTTTATATTCACCCCAAAGCCAATGCGAACACAGCCTCTGATGCCATCATGAACACTGTGAATAGACTGGAGCTGATTTCACCTGACCCAAATTTATTAACCACTGCCCTATAGACAAATCATTGAAAAAATTCCAGCAATACATGACATGTGCCACACGTTTTGACAGAGTTCTTGATAAGTGCTATGGTTCTATATGGGGCTTATAAATCACATGTGCCACACGTTTTGACAGAGTTCTTGATAAGTGCTATGGTTCTATATCAGGGGCTTATAAATCTCTATCCCTCCCTCCTCTGGGAACTGCTGATCATAACTCTATCCTCCTTGCACCTGAATACGCACCAGTTGTCAAGAGAAGAGAGAAAGTGATTAAATCTATAAAACAGTGGACTGAGCAAAGTATTGATGAACTAAGGGCATATGTTGAGTGTACATATTGGAACATATTTTTACAACCTGATCTCACCCTAAATGAGCAGGCTGACAGTGTTTCATCTTATAGGCTATATCTTTTTGTGTAGATAATATCATCCCCACGAAAGAAATCACCATCTTTCCCAATTATAAACCCTGGGTCACTAAAGAACTTAAAGCTATCCTGAACAAAAAGAAACGACTGTTCTACACTGGATCTATGTTGGAGAAAAAACAAGTCAACAGAGAGGTGAAGCAGGCCATCAAAAAAGCTAAAGCAGCGTATAAAGGCAAGATGGAAGAGACATTCACACAAGGTAATCTCCACGAGGCCTGGCAGGGTATTAAGACAATGGCAGCAGTCAACACTGTGCCTGACTTCATACCTGTGTGTGTGGCTGGCAACAGTGAGGAATCCCTCCCCAATGAGCTTAACTCTTTTTACACCAGGTTTGAGAAAGATCACCAGTCTCAGTTGGCGGATATCATCAGTAGCTTGACTCCGAGTGACCCCATCACCATCACTGTTGAGTCTGTGGTGGAATGTCTGAAAAGGACACAGATCAAGAAAGCTCCTGGTCCAGATCACATCTGCGGTTACACACTGAAATACTGTGCTGAGCAACTTGGAGGAGTTTTCCCAGCAGATATTCTAGAGGTCTCTATCTACTGCCAATGTCCCACAGTCATAGAAACACTCCACAATCATTCCCATTCCCAAGAAGAGCAGCCTTAAGGTCCTGAATGACCTAAGACCCATAGCCCTCACCTCCCTTGTTATGAAGGCCTTTGAGAGGATTGTGAAATCCAAAGATGGATCCTCTTCAGTTTGCATATCGTGCCAAAAGAGGGGTGGATGCAGGCCCGGATCTAGGCTGCTCTAGGATGTGGATGCAGGCCCGGATCTAGGCCCCCCCACCACCACTCAAAGTTGGAGACATACATTTAGACATTGCTGCAAATGTAAAACCGGATTACTCTGGAATGGCTAACTGTACAGGGGAATGCTTTACACCTTTGTATTCGGTAAGGTCTGCTGTTTCTTCTAATATATGGTTTGTCATGTGTTCGGGAAAAATTCGTGAAGTATTCCACCGAGATGAATGGGTGATGGGCACAGAATGTAACATGATAAATTAAAGTTACTTTTCTCGCGAACCGTTTACCACAACAAATTGCGGCCAACATCGTTTAAAAGCTGAGAAAAAGCTCTTTTGTGTGATGTGATACATGTAATATCTGTGTGAAGAGTAGCTATCGGAGTACAGGCTAGTTCACTTTCTTTCTTGCCGACGGGACGAATTAGAAAAGTGTGATTGGCAGATTCAATAGCTGTCAATTAAAATAGACCAATTGGGTGGGGCACAAGAAATATTGGGGGGGCCATTGCCCCCCCCAGCCCTATTCTAGATCCGGCCATGGGTGGATGATGCCAAAATCTACATATTGAATGCCATCCATGAACATGTAGAAAGCCCAAATTCTATTGCCCGGCTCCTATTTGCAGATTTCTCATCTGCCTTTAACACCATTCAACCTCACATGCTGGCTAAAAAACTTATGGACTATTTCAACCTGGATCATCAGCTAATTCTGTGGATTACAGACTTTCTGACCCAAAGAACACAGACGGTGCTGGTCAACAAGAGGTTCTCTGACATCAGATACACGTCCACTGGCTCACCCCAGGGTTGTGTCCTCTCACCACTACTTTTCATCTTGTACACAGATGACTGTAGAAGCCGCCATGCTGATCGTCACCTAGTGAAGTTTGCTGACCACACTGTTCTCCTTTCCCTGCTACATGGTTCTGTCCAAGATCATGGGCCTGTCCTCAGTGGGTTTGTGGAATGGTGTGATAGCTCATTTTTGGAGCTAAATGTTACAAAGACCAAGGAGATGTTCATTGACTTCACTAAGCGTGGAAGAAGCAGGACTGCAACTACAATCCATGGGGAACCAGTGGAAGTTGTACATGAATACAAATACCTGGGCACTATCATTGATGACAAACTGCGTTTTGACTCTAATACAGAGGTGATTATGAAAAAATGTCAACAGAGGCAGTATTTTTTGACGAAGCTTTACTCCTTTGGAGTGAACAGGAAGATTCTTAGCATTTTTTACACCTCCTTTATTGACAGTATACTGACCTTTTCATCCATGTGCTGGTTTCACTCCCTTTCAGTCAAAAATAAGAAACACCTTCAGAGTATTGTGAACATGTTCTAAAATCATTGGCCACCCTCTTCAGTCTCTGACATCACTGCACGACAAGGCAACATTAAGGAAAGCCAACTGCATCTTAGAAGACTCTACCCATGTCCTACACAGAGTTTTTGAATGGCTGCCCTCTGGCAGTCGTCTGCGCTGTCCTCTGGCTAGGACTAACAGGAGGAAGGCCACCTTTACTTTTGAGGCTATTAAGCCTTTGAACTTGAATATGCTCCAAGCCCCCCTCCTCCTCCCTCTCCTGGGACTAACCCCCTTACACTCCTGTCTGTCCTATTCTTTCTTTGTCTGTCCTGTCTTATATGTTGTGTTATGTCTTATATGTTGTGTTATGTCTTATATGTCACTATGCCTGCATAGAGAAAATTGCCCCTCGGGGATAAATAAAGTTTTTTTAATTGAATTGAATTGAATTACAGTAAACTGGCTTAATGCGAGACTGAAGCAGTGTGGACTCTTACTACATTTATACCACTAGGTGGCGACAGCAGATAACAAACTGTGCTTACGATGCTTGGCCTAACCCATCCGAGTAACCTGTCCAGACAGGGAGAAAAGCGCTCGTGCAGGACTGCACGACAGCATCCCGACCCTTACCAAAAATAACTTTACAAATGTTATATTATTTTGGGGCAACAAAATTGTATTGTAATATTATTATTGTTAAATATTATTAATGTTATGATATTTTGGGATTATTTTGGGATTATTGTAATTTTAGTGATATATTATAAATATGATAAGAATCTTACAGAATTTTGGGACATACTATACTATAGTTACTAAGAGTTCACTATGTAAGGGATAATGGACGACATGGTGGTCTGTTCACAGAAGTTAATGCACGGTCGAGGTTGTAAAACGGCCCCGACGCGAAGCGGAGGTTATTTAAACCTCCACAACGAGTTATTTA
>NC_063208.1:1323112-1325612 GCF_017589495.1 Alosa alosa
GTCTACTCTAATTCTGATTTGTCTGCATAGAAAAAAGGAGTGTACTCTAATTCTGAGAAGTCTGATTCACTGAAGTTCATCTTATCATCAAAGGCCAACTTGGATTTGAATCTGATACAAAGGAAGACCGTTCCACAGATTTCACAGATGCAGCACACACTCTCACACTCTCTCCATCACTGTCTAGATGCAGCACACACTCTCACACTCTCTCCATCACTATCTTGGTATCTCTCTCTTACTCCTCAGGGTAGAGAAAAAATACTGATGACTTATTTTTGTTAAACATTATCGATATTTTGCCACAATATTGATATTTTTACTAATATACAAACACTGAAAAGTGTCTGGTAACACTGAAATATACATTTTGATTTTAAAAACAGTTATCAGGGTACTGTTTTGAGTCATTTGGTGGTGTGTGTGTGTGTGTGTGTGTGTGTGTGTGTGTGTCTGTATGTGTGTGCGCACACACACAGACACACACATACACACTCACACACACACACATCCTTTTAAATCATACATAGATGCACTGCATGTTTGAAAAGTACCCACTGCAACAGTGCTTCAGAGTGATGATAATCTTTTTGAAACTGGAGGATGGAGATGGAGTCTATGCTTATGTCATAACCCTGTTATATCTCCATTCTCATATATGGGCCCTGAACCTTCCTAAATCCGCTCAGAGAAAGAACTTGGGGTTACTGAGTTCACTGAGCTATTTCCACTATCCCCCAGACACCAAACATCATCACTTTTTATCCTTGGTTTCAGCACACAATAAATATTTTAGCATGTCACTCATACAATATCTTGTTTCATACACGCAGCAGGGGTCGTTCCGCTCTCCTGAGGGGAAAGAACCGTGTAGCATAGCCTATGAACTACAGGTCCCAAGCACCGCAGCGACACGAGGTTCCTCGCTAATCACAGCGATCTGTCTCTCCACCCTAGTCTCGAGCCCCGCGCGGGGAGGAGGAGTGGGCTTGGTTTCGCCGCTCGGGAAACAGCTTTGGCACTGGACTCTGTGTGTGTGTGTTTATGTGTGGATGATGCCTGCGTGCTGCGCTGCCGCTCGGTGTATTTCTCTGCGTTTCTGTAAATAACTAAGCAGGTATACGGATCCTAACCAAGTTATTGGCAATTTCTCCGTAAATGGGCTCTGGGTGTGTGAAGGACGAGCCTGGACGCATCAGATGAGAAGAAATTCAATCGCATAGTGCGGCCGCTGCTGTACGGATGGTCACCTCTGGTAAGTGCGGGTTCTTTTATATCTCCGACAGCTGAATATCAGAAAAGTTGAGCTTTGCCACAGCCAGTCAGTTAAAACGAAGTGCAGAAGGCGAAGGTTTCTATAGAAACAGCTTAAAAACTTAATTTATTTCGGGTTTGCTCGTATGCCGCAGCGTGTGGAGGAAGGCGGGTATCGGCGAGTAGGCTATAGCGGTGGTGCTCACAATTCGCCGACCACATTTGGGGCTCTGTTGCGCGAGGGAAGGAGGGAGATGTGGCGAAGGCTCTCGTGACTACACATCAGTTCCACAGCCAGACTGTTGCTTCACTGATTGATGTCTGATTTGTAGCTCGTGTCTGGCTCCTCGCCAGGAGATGGTGTACTTGTTGGAACCCTCGGCGGTCTGCAGTCTACGACTGCATCTTTCCACCTCAGATTTCCCCCAAAACCCTGTTGTCATTCTTCCTCACACAAGAATAACAACAGAAATGACTATGCTCTGTCCTTATCAGGCATCTGAGGCAGAGCTATTACACAGGACATTAGGTAAACCTAATTGGAAAAGAATACCATTTCGGAAAACATAACGGTAGTCTGACTGTTATACGTCTGTTGCTTTCGCGTGATTTTGCAGAGATTACACGAGGTGGTTAAGAGCATCAACGAGCTTGTAGACAATTGTGAAAGCTCAAGTGATGATTTATACACACACAAGTGATGATTTATACACACACAGTAATAATTGTGTAACAAGTAGCCTTCGTCGAGGAGCGGAACAGAAACTGGAAGACAGCGCTTCAAGTTATCCATCTCAGCGCTATCGCGCGACTCTGTCGACAGTCTCCATTGTGTCCTAACCCGAGACGTTTCCTTCTGGTTACAGCCAAACTGGTAGAAAAGGCCGCTGTCGCCTATCTGAGATAGGGACAAGACTATTTTAAAATACCGATAAACTCGTCATTGAGCTGAGATAGAGACTATTTTAAAATACCGATGAACTGGGTATAATGGATAACTGTCATTGAGCTGGGTACCTGTTTTCAGTTCAGTGCAACATCGTCAGTGGGTTATCACATCATGTGTCTGGAGACCCATCTCTCTCTCCCTCTTTTTCTCTCTCTCTTCTCTCTCTCTCTCTCTCTGCTCTGCATGTACAATGGGGGCAAAACCTCTTGCTTGATAACAGCAACCCCACCTCTTGTCACCGTACATCTTAAATCAAGATTATTCAAAACACAAAAAGTCTCTCTCTCCCTCTCTCTC
>NC_063208.1:1340612-1345612 GCF_017589495.1 Alosa alosa
CTCCTCTCTCTTCATCTCCTCTCTTCTCCTCCTCCTCTCCTCCTCTCCTCCTCTCCTCTCATCTCCTCTCCTCTCTTCATCTCCTCTCTTCTCCTCCTCCTCTCCTCCTCTCCTCTCTCCTCTCCTTTCCTCTCCTCTCATTTCCTCTCTCCTCTCCTCTCCTCCTCTCCTCTCTCTTCATCTCCTCTCTTCTCCTCCTCCTCTCCTCTCTTCTCTTCTCCTCTCCTCTCCTCTCTTCTCCTCCTCCTCTCCTCTCTTCTCTTCTCCTCTCCTCTCTTCTCTTCTCTCCTCTCCTCTCCTCTCCTTGGAGGAAACCACTTTTTTGTTGCTGGCCATCCAACAGCAGGCCTGTGTGTGGTGTGTGGGTGTGTCGGTGTGGTGTGTGTGTTAGTTCTAATAGGGTGGCAGTTGTAATACTGTAACTGATCAGCAGAGGGGACATATTGTTCTAGAGCTCGTTGGAATGCCAAGTGTGTTTACGTTACCACCGTGGCACACTCACACACTCACACACTCACAGCACACGCCTGTAAGAAAAGTGTGATTTTTCCACCCGTCTGAAATGAGCAGGCACAGCACTATTCAGGCACGCACACACACACTCACACACAGACAGACACACACACAAGCACACATACATACATACACACACACACACACACACACACACACACACACACACATACATACACACACACACAGAAGCACACACACATACAAGCACACACACACACACACACACACACAGAGACACACAGACACACACACACACACACAAACAGGCATGTAGCCACTAGTTATGTTAAGTTAGTTCAGGTATTTTATTTGTCCTGAAGGACATCTGTCCTCTGCATTTAACCACATCCGTGGATAGTATACAGTACACACACACACACACACACAAACAGTAGGAGCACACATGGGTGGGGGGGGGTGTCCTGTATTGTGTTCTAATAGATAGCAGCTGATACTCCTGCAGGAGGAGAAAGCAAGAAGGAACCGCTACCAGGCACAGTAACCGGTGGAGACAGTAACTGCTAGGGCTGTAACGACATACGCCCAACCCAAATTTTATATCTATATCCACGATACTGTGTCGCTGTGTGAAAAGGCAGAATCGCGACACACCCTTTCTAGTGTTTCACGCACTGCTTTGCATCTTACGCGCCTGCAAAAGCAACCCACATCTCCCGCTTTACTTATCGGTAGCCTACGTTGTCCAAAAACAAATAAATAAATAATAATTTCATACCTCTCCTTGCTTTCATTGTAGACTATGTGTGCAACTTTACCAAACAGTATAGAAGTAAACCTTAACCTTGTAGACTTAAATAAAACATTTACAATCGTGAAAGCAAGGACGCATAGAAGACGACTAGCTAAATTACTATTAAATCCGCTTAGCATCATTAGCTATCATTGCTGCACATATTGGTTTAAAACTCTTGCATTGAAGTTGACTGATCATCTCAATACCAACGTTTCCCAAAAGGGCCTGTCCCAAGAACAAGTATTATCTTGAAACTTAAACATACATGGGGAAACTGAACAGTCCAATCAGTAGACTATGATGGGCTAAGCTAGCCAACTATGCTACTTTGTTTACAATATTTCCAGGCTTCAACCAGACAGCTGAATTAAAGAGGTAGAGTTGTAATAAAAAATAGCAGGCCTAGGTTGTAGGCTAATCTGCATAAAGTGTGCTGTCATAAATATCAGTCATTCAGAAAAATATAAAGGATATAAAATAAGATCTATTATATTGTAATCTTCTGGTGTTCTAAGGGAGACTATTAAAATGTTATTTAATAAAATGTCTAGCGCCCCAAAAAAGAAAAATCGAGATTCGTGATCGAACCGTGGGTCAAAAAATCGTGATACAAACCGAATCGTGAGGTTGGTGTATCGTTACAGCCCTAGTGACCGTGGATACAGTAACCGGGGACAGTAACCGTGGACAGTAACCGTGGAGACAGTAACCGGGGACAGTTACCGTGGAGACAGTAACCAGGGACAGTAACCAGGGAAGTAACCGTGGAGACAGTAGCCGAGGACAGAAGGAGTGGATGAAGAGAAGGAGGAGAAAGAGAGCATAAAGTGGAAGGACAGAAAGAAAAGAAAAAGCAGGAAAAACCGATAGAGGGATAGAGAAAGAGTGATGAAAGAGAAGAGAAAGAGTGATGAAAGAGAAGAGAAAGAAAGTGATGAAAGAGAAGAGAAAGAGTGATGAAAGAGAAGAGAAGAGAAAGAGTGATGAAAGAGAAGAGAAAGAGTGATGAAAGAGAAGAGAAGAGAAAGAGTGATGAAAGAGAAGAGAAAGAGGATGAAGAAGAGAAGAGAAAGAGGATGAAAGAGAAGAAAGAGGATGAAAGAGAAGAGAAAGATGATGAAAAGAGAAGAGAAAGAGGATGAAAGAGAAGAGAAAGAGGATGAAAGAGAAGAGAAGAGAAAGAGTGATGAAAGAGAAGAGAAAGAGTGATGAAAGAGAAGAGAAAGAGTGATGAAGAAGAGAAGAGAAAGAGTGATGAAAGAGAAGAGAAGAGAAAGAGTGATGAAAGAGAAGAGAAAGAGTGATGAAGAAGAGAAGAGAAAGAGTGATGAAAGAGAAGAAGAGAAAGAGTGATGAAAAAGAGAAGAAGAGAAAGAGTGATGAAAAAGAGAAGAAGAGAAAGAGTGATGAAAAAGAGGGATAGAGAAAGAGTGATGAAAAAGAGGGGAAGAGAAAGAGTGATGAAAAAGAGAAGAGAAAGAGTGATGAAAAAGAGAAGAAGAGAAAGAGTGATGAAAAAGAGGAGAATTACAAAGTTACCAAAACACCATAGGCCTACAATAGGCACCATCATGCTGAACAAATCATGAACCAGTCACACAACCCCTCTGGATTGTCTAAAACACACTTTCCCCCACAGTTCAAGCACGTACACAACTACATACATAGCATATTCAAACAGTATTTCAGATAACAAAGTAACAACAAAACACAAGGAAAACGTCCTTGAAAAGTATCACAGCATCATAAACCAGGGACAACGCGAGACAGTGCATTATGACACCGCACCTGACACCGCACTCGCCGGAAATAAATAAATAAAGAAACAACAATTCATGCAACACCCAAAACAAACAGTGGAAGTCAGCCAAAAGACTGATCCGTCTTGTGACCATGAATAAGTACTTTTTAATTTGCGAACAATGTTTTCAGACGGTAAACTTCCCTTAAACAAAAAAGCCCTTCCCTCATAAGATAGCAAGCATCGTTCCGCGAACTATGCGGCATCATTAAAATAATTCTGGATTTGAACCTCCTTTTCCCCTTAGTTTCAGCCAAGAAGTTACTGATTTCTTCAGCACCATAAATTATAATCATGCTATTGTTAAAGAGTATGAACCACTGCTCGAATCAGTGGAGTAACCATAAGCTTTCTGTACCACTGCAAATTAGGTGCTGACTCCGTGTTACTATGTTTCTTTACGTCTTTCTGACAGCAAATCTAGACTACTCTTCCTTTTAGGCACTTTAAACACATGTGTTTCAACTTCCATCTCTGCCACCCATTAGACAGTCCGTGCGGCCTGATGCAAGCCCAGCAAGGGAAGGTGTAGTAGGCTCACTGCAACCGCTGGGTGACCCCTGCTCACTTTCAGGCACAACATTTCCCGGTGGATCCGCCCGGCGTCAGACCTAGCCTGTCAGGTTTGAACGTCAGAAATTGGACCCAAAGCGCCAGAGTCAGAGTGAACAAAGGGGCAACACAAAGTCACAGGCAAACAGTTCTCCTGGCAAAAATTAGAATCAAACATGAAAACAGCCCGAACTCCAAAAACAAAAGTATGTCTTGCCAACATCAGAAGTTAGGTAACGTCAAAAATCCAAATCGTCCAAAGAGAACAAAAAAAATCCAAAAAATCCAGACAGAGCAAAAATCCAAACAGAGTCCGTGTCAAATATATGCAAACAAATCAGGAAAACTCACAAAACAGGGGCGTTCCTTGGTTTGGCAACAGTCAAGAGAGCAAAGATGACCCGCGACAGCAAGAGACAATCTGACAATGAGGCACCAGTAGGGCAGGGGTATAAATAGGGCAGGTAATACAAGCAAATAAGAAACAGGGGAGTACAAAAATTGGCGGGAAAGAGAACAAATAAACAGAGTCCTAGGGCAGAGTACTGACACAAAGCCGACTCCACGCTACACCCAAACTGGTTTCAGCTGAAGCGGACTAGACCATAAGCGCTCCCACCTGTTCAGGCTCAGTTACCAGGGGCTCCGCAGATACCACATACAGACCCGGCTGAGGCACACCCCTCCACCTCAGGTCCAGCTCTTTGGGTTCCGGCCGCAGCAGACCTCCTCTGCCACAAGACCCGTTCCCTCGAGACTCATCCCATCGTAGATGCCACCTCCCGCGGAAGCACCCGCCTCCCACACCGCTTGTAGCAGGCACCTGCTCACCAACACCCTCCTGGTTATGCTCAGCCTTATGGGGACATCGCCAATCGATGACCTATCCCATCGCGAGAAACACCTCATGACTGTATCCCGGGTTACAAAACTGCATAGAACCATGCACACCTGTCTTCTGAAAGAGACAACGGTTTAAGCAGTGATGATTTACACCTGCTGGATAGTTGCCTGATCGGGGAAACCAATTTACCGTCAGAGTGAAAAGTTCCGCGACTCAGGAGTTCATTTTTAGAAAAGGGGCTCATTAGAAATCAGTATTTTCTTCGATGGCAAACTTGCCACCAAGGGGTGACGAACAATTTGATTTGCTTTTCCACCTCAAAAGACAACAATGCCATTATTCATTCGGGGCCGCCACCATTATGTACCCCACTATAGCCAAACTGCAAACTTCAACACTGGCGTCAGTAACTACCTTTGACTCCATGGCCACTGTTAAGTTCTCAAACTCCATTGTATTTGGAGACACCGCCACAACCAACTGAGAAGCTGTGTGCGGGGTCCGATAAATTTAGAGCAACCAATTGATCAGTA
>NC_063208.1:1358112-1360612 GCF_017589495.1 Alosa alosa
TTTGTCTTGTAAATCATCGTATACCCACTCGTACAACATGTACCAATGAGTGGCTATAGGAACGCCTTTCTCTCGAGCCACGAGGGGCATTAGCAGGAGACTAGTCATTGTTATTGTTTTGTGCTACATGTAGCCTCTAGCTAAACGGCTGGAAAACAAATTGTTACATTGTATTGCAGGCACAGCAAAACCGTGCAATGCATGAATTGGCGACCGGATTGAAGCAGCAATGTAATCTAGTGTGTAAGAGCATTACATCAACTTTAACATGACCAACACAGTACATATGCAAAAAAATACATGTCATCTCATCTCAACTATGGGCGAGCCGTTTGTTGGGCTGACGTCCACCTCGGGTACCCTCAAGTACTCCGAGGTAAAGTGGGCGTGCTCGCTCAAAAATGCCGCAAGAAAGCTGGGTAATTAACACTTTCCAACTCAAGGCGGATTACTTAGACATTTACGAGACATCTCGAAAGCACGGTGAGCTCTCCTGTTCCCAAATCAAATATTCCGACACAGTGTGAACTCCCTGGGTGTGAGTGTGGGTGTGTAGGGGGATTGTTATGCACACACACACACACGCCCCCTCTACACCGCTAATTGCGAGGATGGACGGTGATGAGCGCTGTTTACATCATGAAGTGACATCTTAGTAAATTCCCCGCACATGGTAAAGACAGCGCTCGTCAGCATGACAGCAACACTCTGTATTAGTGCTTTCTGTACATCCGGCCTGCGAGAGCTCAAGAGACAAAACAAATGCAAAGAGAAGAGCCTAGCTGCTAGGCCACTTTGCTATTAGTAGGTTAGGCCCAGCCGCCAGGCTACATTGCTATTAGTGGGCTAGGCCCAGCCGCCAGGCTACATTCCTATTAGTGGCCCAGCCGCCAGGCCACATTGCTATTAGTGGCCCAGTCGCCAGGCTACATTGCTATTAGTGGGCTAGGGCCTAGCCGCTAGGCTACATTCTTATTAGTAGGCAAGACCCTAGCCGCTAGGCTACATTACTAATAATGGGCCTAGCCGCTAAGCTACATTCCTATTACGGGGCCTAGCCGCTAGGCTACATTCCTATTAGTAGGCTAGAGCCTAGCCGCTAGGCTACATTCCTATTATGGGGCCTAGCCGCTAGGCTACACTCCTATTAGTGGGCTAGGGCCTAGCTGCTAGGCTACATTCCTATTAGTGGGCTAGGGCCTAGCCGCTAAGCTACATTCCTATTAGTAGGCTAGGGCCTACACGCTAGGCTACATTCCTATTAGTAGGCTAGAGCCTAGCCGCTAGGCTACATTCCTATTAGTGGGCCCAGCCGCCAGGCCACACCCTGGCTGGTGGCAGCCCAGCTGCCAGGCTACATTCCTATTAGTGGCTAGGGCCCAGCCGCTTAGGCTACATTCCTATTAGTGGGCTAGGGCCCAGCCGCCAGGCCACATTGCTATTAGTGGCCTAGCCGCTAGGCTACATTCCTATTACAGTAGTAGGCAAGAGCCTAGCCGCTAGGCTAAATTCCTATTAGTAGGCTAGGGCCTAGACGCTAGGTTAGATCAGATTAGATTCAACTTTATTGTCATTGTGCAGAGTACAAGTACAGAGACAACAAAATGCAGTTAGCGTCTAACCAGAAATGCAAAAAAACGTGTGTGTGTGTGTATGCTGATAGTACATAGATAGCTGCTGTGTGTTTGTGTGTGTGTGTGTGTGTGTGTGTGTATGTGTGTGTGTGTGTGTGACTGTGTGTGTGGGCTGATAATATATAGATAGCTGCTGACCACCTCCCAGTCTCCTCAGCCTTGACCTGACCCTGGTGTGACATCCATCCCTGAGTGAGTCAGTTGTTAGCAGTGGCTCAGTGCGGGAGAAAGACTACATTTCCCATGAGAACGTAGTGACGGCCTGGTCTCAGAGGCTACATTGTCATTAGTAGGCAAGAGCCTAGCCGCTAGGCTACATTCCTATTAGTGGGCCTAGCCGCTAGGCTACATTGCTATTAGTGGGCTAGGGCCTAGCCGCTAGGCTACATTCTTATTAGTAGGCAAGAGCCTAGCCGATAGGCTACATTACTATTAGTGGGCCTAGCCGATAGGCTACATTACTATTAGTGGGCCTAGCCGCTAGGCTACATTGCATTGCTATTAGTGGGCTAGGGCCTAGCCGCTAGGCTACATTCTTATTAGTGGGCCTAGCCGCTAGGCTACATTCCTATTAGTGGGCCTAGCCGCTAGGCTACATTCCTATTAGTGGGCTAGAGCCTAGCCGCTAGGCTACATTCTTATTAGTGGGCCTAGCCGCTAGACTACATTCCTATTAGTGGGCTAGGGCCTAGCCGCTAGGCTACATTCCTATTAGTGGGCTAGGGCCTACACGCTACGCTACATTCCTATTAGTAGGCTAGGGCCTAGACGCTAGGTTAGATCAGATTAGATTCAACTTTATAGTCATTGTGCAGAGTACAAGTACAGAGACAACAAAATGCAATCTAACCAGAAATGCAAAAAAA
>NC_063208.1:1365612-1375612 GCF_017589495.1 Alosa alosa
TACTTTTGGTTTGTTTGTAGAGCTGGGACAACGCGTTGACGTAATCGATGACGTCGACGCAAAGTATGCACGTCGATTCGTCAAACATAACGTGTGCTGCTAAATATTTTTAATTTTACACCTTCAGTGTGCCACAAAATTAAAACCGGCCACCACGCATTGATATGTTGTACTATTTAAATTAAAGATAAGATAAAATAATTTCATTGAGCTGCACTTTCTAATTACACGCAGCCTTTCCTCACCTCGCCTTCTCTCTCTCAACGAGCCCGGGCTGCTCCTCCCTCTGCATACACATTTAACAAAATATTCACGATTGTTGAAGGATTGTTGTTACACATAGAAGCACTGCATTGAACACAGTGGGCTAAATTGCAATTAAATCCGCTTAGCATCGAACATGCTGCGCAAATTTGTTCAAAACTGCTGCATTAAAGTTAAAGTAAACTCTGCTAAGGTCTTATCACAGCATAGTACATTGAGGAGACTAAACTAAGTTAAGTTACAGTATGCAATCAAGCAGTATCTCAAAGCTAACGCTAGAATACTGTTTGATGTCAAGTTTAGCATGCTTACTTACAGCTGCTTGTATTTCGTTACTCATGCAGGGCTATTTTATTGACTCTGAATGTTTGCAAAATCCCTATGTAAATGGAAAAGTGTTTTCCAAGACTCAAAAGTGCTTGTCCCAAGCAGAAGTAATTTAACCGCTATTTGAACTAACTACGCTATGAATTGCATCCACACATCAGCAGCCTTGTGTAACTGTGTTAATGTTAATTGCAAGGATTCCCTCACCTAACGCCTTAAAATGACAGGCACTCAATTAGACCTATATACTACTGAACTTTTTATTGAATGCTACTCTGACTAAGAATGCATTACTTTGCACTTGTATAGTCTTTTATTTTGAATCTTAAGAGCAATAAACATATATTGCAATGTTAAAGAATTCATGTTTTTTCATTCAGATATGTAAATAAACATGTATAAGTTGCTATTAGTCAATTAATGGGGAGATAATCGATAATCGAATCGAATCGACTGAAAAAATTAATCGCTAGGATTAATGCTTTATTTGTTATTATCGCTTGGTTTTGTTTATGTAAAGCACATTGAATGACCTCTGTGTATGAAATGTGCTATATAAATAAACTTGACTTGACTTGACTTGACTTGACAATCCATCGAAAAAATAATCGCTAGATTAATCGTTTAAAAAATATTTGTTTGTGTATAATTAAGTGCACTGGCACAAAGTAAAGGATGCCAGGTTGCTCACCGCCAGGTTGCTCACCGCTAGGTTGCTCACCGCTAGGTTGCTCACCGCCAGGTTGCTCACCGCTAGGTTGCTCACCGCTAGGTTGCTCTGTGTTGAGGTAGTGTCCCAAAGTAAAGGATGCTAGGTTGCTCACCGCTAGGTTGCTCTGTGTTGAGGTAGTGTCCCAAAGTAAAGGGGACATGCCAGGTTGCTCACCGCTAGGTTGCTCTGTTCAGAGGTAGTGTCCCAAAGTAAAGGGGACATGCTAGGTTGCTCACCGCTAGGTTGCTCTGTTCAGAGGTAGTGTCCCAAAGCATAAAGGGGACATGCTAGGGTTGTCCCAAAGTAAAGGACATGCCAGGCTGCTCACCGGGGTTGCTCTGTGTTGAGGTAGTGTCCCAAAGCAAAGGGGACATGCCAGGTTGCTCACCGCTAGGTTGCTCTGTTCAGAGGTAGTGTCCCAAAGTAAAGGATGCCAGGTTGCTCACCGCTAGGTTGCTCACCGCTAGGTTGCTCACCGCTAGGTTGCTCTGTGTTGAGGTAGTGTCCCAAAGTAAAGAGGACATGCCAGGTTGCTCACCGCTAGGTTGCTCTGTTCAGAGGTAGTGTCCCAAAGTAAAGGGGACATGCTAGGTTGCTCACCGCTAGGTTGCTCTGTGTTGAGGTAGTGTCCCAAAGTAAAGGGGACATGCCAGGTTGCTCACCGCTAGGTTGCTCTGTGTTGAGGTAGTGTCCCAAAGTAAAGAGGACATGCCAGGTTGCTCACCGCTAGGTTGCTCTGTGTTGAGGTAGTGTCCCAAAGTAAAGAGGACATGCTAGGTTGCTCACCGCTAGGTTGCTCTGTGTTGAGGTAGTGTCCCAAAGTAAAGAGGACATGCCAGGTTGCTCACCGCTAGGTTGCTCTGTGTTGAGGTAGTGTCCCAAAGTAAAGGATGCTAGGTTGCTCACCGCTAGGTTGCTCTGTGTTGAGGTAGTGTCCCAAAGTAAAGAGGACATGCTAGGTTGGTCACCGCTAGGTTGCTCTGTGTTGAGGTAGTGTCCCCTAGGTTGCTCACCGCTAGGTTGTCCCAAAGATTTTTGTTGAGGCTGCCGCTGGGCTCAGCGCAAAAGACCTAATTTATAGTCTGTGTGTGTGTGTGGGATTTACAGTGTGCTGCGGTCAAAGTTCAACGTGTTTGAAGCGGCAAAATGCGCTGCTCGACGCAGTGGCAGACCAGTTCTTGTGTTTCATAGTGCAGCACTGCCGTTAGCACGGTAGACATTAAAGGACAGTCAGATGTTTGACCAATACTCATAGCTGACCATGCTATTTATGCTATTTTGAATGTCATTTCTTTTTGGAGTACTTCCGTCTAAAACGCGAAATTTGTGTTATAGTAACTTAATTTCAAGATGACTCATGGTGTTGTCTGTAATGGGAGTACTGACCATTAGCTGCAGCTACTCCAGTTTGGTAGCACTGATTTTGTGTGGGGAGGGGGTTATTTAATAACATAGAAATCATTTGGAACACTATTGATTAGAATACCGTATTGGTCCGAATATAAGACAAAATATGTCTGAAAAAGTGGGGTCGCGCAGGTTCAACACAACGCAGGTTACATTAGCAGCCACCAAACGTCTTCACAACAGTGTCACAAGCCTGCATGATGGAGAGACCAAGAGGTCATCTGGAACAGTGGTTCAAAAGTAGGTCAAGTTAACCAACAATTGAGAAAAAGCCATGATTTTTTTAACATGAATTTTAAAACTTGATTAATGCAATGGCGAATTTTAAAAATCGTATGGAGATTAATACAATGGCGGGCCCAGAAAGACCGTCTCAAGAATGAAAACAGTCATAATCAAAATCCGTGGTCCTAAAATCGTCCATTTCAAAACTAGCCTTAATGATACGGCGCAATGGACTTCAAAACTAGCCTTAATGATGCGGCGCAATGGACTTCAAAACTAGCCTTAATGATACGGGGCAATAGACTGTCATTGCGTCGCAGAAGTCTTGCCCAGCACCCTCAGACTTCGAGAAAAAGCGTCTTTTCAGCGATAGGAGATCAACTTAAGGAAAACTCACTCACACCCCCTGGATCTGATGGGCAAAGCTGATCAAACGCCAGTGTTTTTTGACATGCCAACATGTGTCAGAGTTGAAACTGCTTGTTTCAAGACTGTACACTTAGACATGTGGTTAATGCAGTTATTGAAAGTTATTGAGGCTATAGTTCTTTTCTTTTCTTTCATAATATAAATAGCCTAGGCTAGCCACAGTCCATCTTTTGCACTTTTATGGCATTATAAAAATATGAAGTCATTCATTAACATATCAGTGTTATTTATTTCATTTAAATTTGACAAATGTTCATTAATTCATCCAATGTGTATTTTTTTTTTAAAATTAGTCCTGAAAAGGGAGGTCGTCTTATATTCAGGGTCGTCTTATATTCGGACTAATATGGTACTTGAACACTGGCCTGATTTGAACATTGAATATACATATACGTATATATACACACATATAAATTGTATATAATTGTATAATTGTTTAATAAATATAGTTAAATATAATAAATATAATTGTATATAATAATATCTAATATTAAATGATATATTCTATTAATATGATATTGGCTTACTGATATAAAATGAGAAAGTACTCATTTTGCAGATTATAGTATGCAGATTATAGCCTAGGTGTTATTTCTATTGCAGCTCTACTATACTATACCTCTAGGTGCTATTTCTATTACAGCTATACTCAGGGGCGCCTGCAGGAATTAATGCTATGCTACGCACACATGACCCATCGCTAAAAAAAAAAAAAAATAATGCATGGACAATATTTGTCCGCTTCCCGTTTTAGCCCCGCATTGGTCAGCAAAAGTAGCCTACATAGCATAACAACATCCACATGCAATAATACAACAACAACGCCTACTATGACCTATTCATTTGGACAACTTGATACAGCCCTATACAGGCTAAAGTTACCTTGTTTTGTTCTTGACGCCTGGCTTTAAACAGCTGTAATGCAGTCTAACGTTCTGACAAGCACACCAATTGCCTACCTTGTTCTTGCCCATCTGGAATAACTCCTCTAGCTTTGCTGCCTCCATACTTTCTGTTGTTTAAACTTGTGATATCATCATGAGTATTGAATTAGTGAATTAGCTCAACATTGTGTGCTGATAACCATATATAGATAGATAGCCGAGTAAAAGAAAAACAAATAAGTAGCCCACGTCCTGCATGATTGTGTCTCCTGCTCAAAACAAAATGTGTGCGCTGCTAATTTTGATTAGTGTTCTGCTACGTGAATAGAAAATAAATAAATAAATGTAAATAGCCTGATGGCAGCCAATGGGGTACTGCATAGTTGGGAAGGTATGGTGGGCCAATTTGGTGAATACACATTACACACACACAAGGGAAATTTCCTTCGCTGTTGAGCCTGATGGTACACACAGTGCGCACGGATCGACACCTGCAGGCCACTGGCTCTACTATACTCTTGCCCTCTAGGGTGCTATTTCTATTGCAGCTCTACTATACTCTACCACTAGGTGCTATTTTTATTGCAGCCCCAATATACCCTACCTCTAGGTGCTATTTCATTGCAGCTCTTACTATACTATACCTCTAGGTGCTATTTATATTGCAGCCTCTACTATACTATACCTCTAGGTGCTATTTCTATTGCAGCTCTACTATACTATACCTAGGGTTGGAATTTGTTCTCCGATTCTCGATATTCGGATACCTGAGCCCCCAACTCTTTTTGCTGCTTCAGCTACCCAGCCTACACCCCCTAACTTTGCTGCTTCAGCTACCCAAGCCTACACTTCCAACTCTTGCTGCTTCAGCTGTCAGCTCTGGTTGAAGTCTGGAGATCGTGTAAACAAAGTAGCCTAGTTGGCTATCTTAGCTGACTAGCTTATCATAGTCTGCTGGTTGGACTGTTCAGTTTCCCCATATGTGTTTATATTTCAAGGTTTCAAAGTTTCTCCTTCACAAGTTTCTCCTTGGGACAGGCCCTTTTGAGTCTTGTAAAACACCGGCAGCTTGGAGGCTGCTTGGGGGGGATTGCAGCGTGCCATTGGCTGCTTGGGAGGATTGCAGCGTGCCATTGGCTGCTTGGGGGGCTGGGCTGCCATTGGTTGGAGTGTGTGTGTGTGTGTGTGTGTGTGTGTGTGCAGGAGATGAGTTCTAAAGCATAGCACTCATGATGGCTTTTCCAGACCCTTATTTTCTATGGCATGGATCTGAATGATGTTATTCGGAAAAATCAGATTCTTGCTCCCAAGGCACCGGGTTAGAGAGAGGAGAGGAGGAGAGAGAGAGGGAGAGGAGAGAGGAGGAGAGAGGAGGGAGGGTAGAGAGGAGAGAGGAGGGATGAGAGAGGGAGGGAGGGAGGGAGGAGGAGGGATGAGAGAGGAGGAGGAGGAGAGAGGAGAGGAGGATGGGGAGAGGAGGAGGATAGAGGAGGGAGAGGGAGGGAGGGAGGGAGGAGGGAGAGGAGGAGGGAGAGGGAGGGATGAGAGAGGGAGAGGAGGAGGGATGAGAGGAGGGAGGAGGAGGGGAGAGGAGGAGAGAGAGGAAAGGAGGGATAGAGGGAGGAGGGGAGGGGAGAGGGAGAGAGAGGAGGGAGGGGATAGAGAGGAGGAGAGGAGGAGGGAGGAGAGGGAGGAGAGAGAGAGGGAGGATGAGAGGAGGAGGAGGAGAGAGAGGAGAGGAGGAGGAGAGGAGGATGAGAGGAGGAGGAGGAGGGAGAGGAGGAGAGGAGAGGAGAGGAGAGAGGAGGAGGAGAGGACAGAGGAGAGGAGAGGCGGCAGGACCGTCTCTGTGTGTGTGTGTGTGTGTGTGTGTCTGTGTGTGTGTGTGTCTGTGTCTGTGTCTGTGTTTGTGTCTCTCTATGTGTGTGTGTGTGTGTGTGTGATCCCCAAGGGGAAATTCAAGAGAATTTCAAGGAAATTCAAGTGTGTGTGTGTGTGTGTCTGTGTCTGTGTCTGTGTGTGTGTGTGTGTGTGTGTGTGTGTGTGTGTGTGTGTGTGTGTCTGTGTGTGTGTTTGTGTTTGTGTGTGTGTGTAAATATGAGACCCCCCACACACACACACATGAAAAAGCTGAAATGGATTCTATTGAGATGAACCTAGAGAGGGAAATTATATTTCCCCTGCTATTGTTCTATTACCAGTGAACTGCAGTGGACACACATGCACGCACCCCTACACACACACACACACACACACACACACACACACACACACACACCCACACCCACACACACACAAAGGGCATCTGACTTCAACATGAAACATCCAGAACATTGGCAAAGCACAGTTGCCATAGCGATTCACCATGGGTGCCAATCTGTAGTCACCAAGATATGCCACGGCATACTGAAGAGACAGCCTGTTGTACACACACACACACACACACACATACAGTACATGCACACGCACACACACACACACATACATGCACACGCACACACACACACACACATACATGCACACACACACACTCTCACACACACACACACATACACACCTACACACACATACACACCTACAAATGTATACTCAACATATACAGACTTACTCTCACACACACACACACACTCACACACACACACACACCTACAAATGTATACTCAACATATACAGAGTTAAACACACACACACACACACACACACACACACACACACACACACACACACACATCCAAATGTATACTCAACACATACAGAGTTACACACACAAAACACACACACACACACACACACATGCACACACACATACACACCTACAAATGTATACTCAACACATACAGAGTTACACACACATACACTGACTAACACTAACAAACACTCTTCGTTGTGAAACACACACCAACAGAGACACTCACTCACTCACTCACTCACGCACAGACACACACACACACACACACACACACACACACATACACACACACACAGACACACACAGACACAAACACACACACACACACACAGTAAGCTTTGGCTTGGTTGGCCAACCATATCACACAATTGTAGAGTGCTTGACATGTCATAACAGACTGTAGCGTGGGCTTCTCAGAGGCCCCATTGTTTAGGCTGAAGGGGGAGAGAACAGTGTGTGTGTGTGTGTATGTGTGTGTCAGGGATACCTAAGCTCGGTGATTGGTCACGCCTCCCCATGAAGAGCTGCTATGCCACCGCCCCTGAGGATTATGTGTGAAGACATGCATCAACCCCTGTGAGGTCATCATGGCAGTGCCCCCCTCCCCCACACACACACACACATACACACACAGAGGGTTGGTCTCTGGGTCAGATCTCTTGGATACAGATCTTTCCACTGAGGTTTGCAATAAGTGCAACACAGGCTGAAGAGGATAAGAAAGCACACACACACACACACACACACACACACTCACACACACACACACACTTATAAGAAAACATATTTGTGTTTCTGTCTTTCCAGCAACACTACCACACTGCGTCAAGAGCAGACACACAAAAACAACTGCCTCAGGGCATCCCTTCACACACACACACACACACACACACACACACACACACACACTCACACCAGAGGCGAAAAGGAAATGAGAGTGTAATGCATGCATAAATATTCAGCCAAAATGAGTTAAGCAAGAGAAGAAAAGGAAGTTAAACTCCCTCACACACACACACACACACACCAGTTTATGGTGTAGACTGGAGCCTGTGTTTTGATCAGTGTGTGTCGCTCTCGCCGAGCCTCAGGGATGTGTGTGTGTTGCGGTTAGACAAGGAGAGCACCTGCATCAGTCGTGGATGTGTCTGACTCTCTCTCTCTCTCTCTCTCTCTCTCTCTCTCTCTCTCTCTCTCCTCTCTCTCTCTCTCCTCTCTCTCTCTTTCTCAGAGGCACACTTGCTGAAGCCAGAACACACGTAAGGTAAGGTCACAACCTCTCACTCCTGCTCTCTCTCTCTCTCTCTCTCTCTCTCTCTCTCTCTCTCTCTCTCTCTCTCTTTCTCTCGGTCTCTGCAATTTCCATTACTTTATGGGTCCCAGTTATCTCACACAATCTGTCGGTCTGTCAGTTCATCTTATGCATTTTTTCTCATCTCAGATATCTGTCTGTCTGTCTGTCTGTCTGTCTGTCTGTCTCACACACTAGGGCTTTGACTCCGCATATTAGACAGCCCATAATATTCCTGTCATGGGCGTTGTTATTATTTTTTGTAAATGTGTTTGCTTGTAAACGTTGTTTTCAATTCAGATTCCGAGGCTTTTTCACGCCTGGTGAAGCTGTGCATCGCGAGCTCATTAACAAGGCTATTATTGGTTACTGGGTTCCTGTGGGGAAAAAAATATTTAAAAAAAAACAGTCGTTTGTAAGTTTGATACCAATATGGGTCAAACTGAAGACATTTAATGGTCAAAATATTATTAATAAATATTTAAATATATATTTGTGTATTAATATTAATAAACAAACAAACTTTGAATATGATTTTGGGCAAAGTAGGTAACACTTTAGAATAACATGTGCTTATTATATTTACCAGTGCATAATAAGCAGTTAACAATTCATTACTAACAGTTGCTTAACTGTTGTTATCCTTCAATAACATTAACTAACTGTTAACATGCAACTTAGCAAGTGTTAATAAAGCAGCCTTTTAAGTTACTTACAAGCATATTTGTTAACAGTTGTAAGTGTTAACAAGCAGCTTGTTAATGCTTGTTAATGGTGTATAAACACAAAGGGTGGATAGCGAATGGCTTATAAGACCTTTCTTACCTATTTAGTACATTTTACCTTAATCGCGAGGACCATGTAGCCTATGGTTCCACAAGCCCAACCTTCTATCTCTCTATCTATCTAGCTTGGTTTTAGCTGTGAGAAATGCACCTTCAAAATTGCTACAGCGAGCAGGAATCGAACCCTGGTCTCCTGTGTCATAGAAGTGACCTATTTGAGTTAGGTGTATTAGTTATGCTCAATCACCAACTAATAAAAGACTGCTTATTAACACTTTACAACCTGCATGTTAACAGTTTAGTTGTGTTATTAAAAGCATAACAACAGTTAAGTAACTGTTAGTAATGAATTGTTAACTGCTTATTATGCACTGTTAATACATAATAAGCACATGTTATTCTAAAGCATTCAGCAAGTCAAAGCCCTATCACACACACATTTGCTATGAGTGTTTGTCCCTACGCGCGCACTCACACACACACTGTGTTTGCTTCTGTGATTTCTTTATTTGTCTCTGTTGATTGCCATCACACCTGCTTTGGATGGATATGTTTACAACTTTTATGATTCACTGCCTTCTGAAGCGAATGGAGCGGTTCTGGTGTGGGGAACCACATGCTAACGTATGGAACGGTTCTGGTGTGGGGAACCACATGCTAACGCATGGAGCGGTTCTGGTGTGGGGAACCACATGCTAATGCATGGAACGGTTCTGGTTTGAGAAACCACATGGAGGCTGGTCGAGGATGTGATCTGTTGAAATCTCTGGCAGGTGTTGGTCAGAGATCATTCCAGACATGAAGGACGTGCTGAAACTGAACAGCTGGATTTTAAAGCAAACCTCACATCTGAGGTGTGTGTGTGTGTGTGTGTGTGTGTGTGTGTGTGTGTGCTGGGGACTCGAGTCCTTGAGACAGACATGTGGGTCGAAGGAGTAGGTTGCCATGGCACCCATTTTCTGACTGGCAGGGTGAGTAATGAATGTT
>NC_063208.1:1378112-1380612 GCF_017589495.1 Alosa alosa
ATTTGCATTTATCTTGTGGAATTGTATAACCAACAAACAAGTAGCCTACAAACATGGGGCAATGCACAAACTACAAACAAAAATCAACCATGAAATATATTATTACCATCAGTTACTTCAACTAAATTGTGCAACTTCTGAACTCTGAACTCATGAAACATTGTAACCTCGCACGCACACAGCCCTACCACCACATCAAGATACACTGTAACACGGTAATACATTGTAACACGCAGCCCTAGCTAGCCACGACGTCAAATATGTTGAAATACGCAGTGCACGCACGCGCACACACAAAGCCACATCAAATACAAAAGACAACTCGATTAAACAATTTAATTATCAGGCTGTTGCCGTCTACTGAAAAGGACATAGGCTAGATAAGCAGTGTGCCTAGGCTAGATAATCAGTGTGGGACTACTTCAAGTCCACTCTTCTACTTTTTTTGAAGGCAAAGTCATGAATCAAATCAATTTTGATGTCAATGGAATTGAGATTGAAGTCAATTTGGCGTAGCTGGTCAAACTCGGTTGACATCACAGTCAAGAAGTTTAATCTTGTCTCCGTCATGGTTATCCGAAGACGTTTTTTTATAAGTCTGAGCTTCGAAAACGATCTTTCACCGGTAGCATTTGACACAGTCAATACAATGTCAACGTTCGGAAAAGCACATTGTAGCTGTTGTTCTTTTAGGAGCCTCATTATGTTACTGGGTGAGAGATCGGTGGTCATGTTACTGCACAATGAAACAAACTGGACAAGCTCATCTTCAATTTCGCTGCAGGTCCGTGCTGTATGTCTGTACGAGATTGCGACAGTCCTTGCGCATCTCAACAGTGGACAGGGTGCAGATTAGTCAAGAACCCAAATTGACCGGACACTTCTTCACAGGCATTACATCTCTGGTGCAGCATGCTCAATAAAGCGTCAATGATTACATAATACACCTCAGCCCAAAATTTTCGCTACCAGTGAGAATGTGATCATCTGGAGTGCCTGCTTCATCGGCTCTCTTCTTTTGTGTCACCTGGTGCGTTGTTTCTGACCTGTACTGTTCAGTATAAGACATGCGCTTGGCAGCCAGTCACAGTTCTTCAAAGCTGTTGCGCAAATCCTGAACAAAATCGGTCAGTGATCGAATCAAGGCTACAGCCTTCATGAGATCCAAGTTCGGCGTTTGAAGGATTGTGCTTGTCGTCTGGAACCTCTGCAGGATTTTGTTCCAAAATATGCTCAAAAAAGCATTCTCTAGTTTGTTCATTTTTTTGACAAGGGATTTTGCTTCATCTCTAGTGTCAGCACTCTGAGTTGTATCATTTGACAGGCTGCGCAAGACGTCATGTATATTGTGATAGTGGATGGAAAGCGCTTTGGTGGGCTGTGCGTGGGAAGCTCACCTTGTGTCTGACAGTGACTTTAATGTCTCCATGTGATTATTTTCATTTGGTTCAAGTCCATCCATTAAAACCTTCCATCGCCGTGGAGATCCTGAGAAAAAATTGTAGCAGGATTGCACAAATCTGAAAAATGAGGTTGCCTCTGCGCAGCAGTCAACACTGTTCATTCCAACCAGATTAAGCGTAGTGAGCGGTGCCCAGGGCATCCACCTGGCTGAGATTACTTGAATACGCCTAGTCTGCAGACCCTGACATGTTAGATGCTATCTAACACTGGTCCCTCATGAACGAGTTGATAATGCTTTGTTGAGAATATGGGAGACTGATCCAAAAAGCGATTCACCAGTGTGACTGAAAATGGGAAAACATTTCAACAACCTCTCAAACACTTCGCCCTGTTCTGACACATATGACAGCTGATCAATGTGAGCCAAATCAGGGGTAGAATCAACAATCATTGCAAAGTGTTTTGATCTCTGCACTTGGCAAATGATTTCTGCTTGCACGCGTTGTTCCATTAGTGCTCTGAACTCAGACTCTTCCCTTGTTCCCATATTTCTTTATGTGTTCTTCTAAGAAAGGGTCAAACTGGCTGAGAAGCCTAGTATTCCGAGGTAATTGCCATTATGTGGTGATCCGAAAGTCTCTTCACTTCTCCGGAATGACAGACCACGTTCTGACAGAAACCTAGTCACCTCAACCACTCGCTTAAGAACCTGTCGCCAATAGCTCTCCTCATCTTTGCACTGCTGGATTACTTCACAGTCAGATCCTGGCCTGTGTTCGCCAGCCAGAGCAGGACAGCGTCTCTATGCGACTGGTTTGGTCACACTTGACAGAGCTACAAGCCCAGTCGACAGAGCTGTGCTTCCAGTCGGACAGAGCTGTGCTTCCAGTCGGACAGAGCTGTGCTTCCAGTCGGAAAAACCGGAGCAAGAAAGAGACGTAGTCGCCTTCACTGAAAAGCCGACAGAAGAAGCAAAACACATTCCCTGTTGATAAAGAATAAACCAGCCAGTCTCTTGGAACATGCTCTCCATTGCACATTTCACGTGTGAACAGTTTCTTGCTGAGATATCTTTTGGTATTCTTGTGTACGCGCT